>NC_067144.1:72403623-72642098 GCF_903995435.1 Acomys russatus | reverse complement strand
ATGATGCTCAGGGGTCAGAAGGAATAGCTGTTGAATAAAAAATACATCCGAGGACCTTACTGAGAGGCAGAGAGAGGAAATGTGGGACAGTACAAACAGATGTGAGGTGGCTTTGTAAATAAAGTTTTATTAGAAGCGACCACTCTCGTTTGCGTGTGGGCTGCCTGAGAGTCTTGTCATACTACAAACCTATTTAAAGGAAGAGTGCAACTCAAGTTTCCAGGGCTGACAACACTGCTGGGCTCGGGTGGAGGCCACCACGCTTGTTACACTTGACACCCGACACCCAAGGACTGTCAGAGACCACTGCAAGAAGCCTGAGAAGCCAGGATGATGACAAGGTGCCAGGGAGAGAACAATTAGGTCACTTAGAGGGTTCCCAGGGTGCTCTTATCTGGGTGACTGTCACAAGCATATACCCTCTTCGTGTCCCACCCCCCTTTTCTGTCCTTCTTTCTTCCTCCTCTCACCACCCTTTTGCTTTATTAGGCTTGGTGTTAGAATCCAGGGTCTTGGGTGTGCTAGGCAACCATCCTACCATCGGGCTATACCCAGCCCACTCTTTTTTTTTTTTTTTTCTGACTAGGGTGTGCATGACTACCAAAAGTAAAAATGAGCCTGTTTCTACATTTCCACATAGTGGTCGACTTCCTGACCCTCGGGACGTGGCAGCCTTGTTTTATCTTGTGCTGACTTTATGTTTTGCGTTTTTTTGTTTTTGTTTTTGTTTTTGGTCAGCTTTATTTATTTCAGTGTAAGAGTTATCAGTTAGGTTAATGCCGATGGTGGTAAAGCACTCTTGTTTGGTTTTACTAGCATTCATCCTTGCTAGCGACACCTTGGTGTGCTCACTAACTTTGTCTGTGAAGTGTTCACTCCACAGCCCTAAAGGATGTGGTATCAGGCTCTGAGAATACGGTTCTTAGCAGAATGATGATCTAGCGTTCGGCAAGCCCTCAGTTCCAGGTGCCCATCTGTAAACCCAGGGAGAGAAGACAGAGGGACCAGAAAATTCCTATTCAGGTCCCAGTACAAAGTTTCCAAAATGCTAGGAGCCCAGAAGCCTACAGACAAGTTGTCAGGAAAGCACTGTTCCCTTCAGAGCCCCTGGGGGACAGCCTGGGCCTGCGCAGCTGCCGCCAGCTCTTCTGTTCACTTTGACCCTCCCCCCCCTGCTTCTCTCTTGCTGTGTGTGGGTGTGGTGTGTGTGTGTGTGTGGGTGTGTGTGTGTGCGCGCGCAATGTATGAAGCTCTCAAAGAATAAAACAAAGCGAAAAATGTTGCCTCTCTTCCTTTGTCTCCATTTCTTCCTGCTGGGTTCCCAGCCAGGCATATACTAGAGCAAGGCTAACTTCGTAAATTCAGAAAACGGCCGCTTCAGGCTCTGAAAGCTACACGGTCTGTGTAACAGCTACTGAGCCTTTTTAGACCAGCTTGAAGTATGACAAGACTCTCCAGGCAGCCCACACGCAAACGAGAGTGGTCGCTCCTAATAAAACTTTATTTACAAAGCCACCTCACGTCTGTTCGTACTCTCCCACATTTTTCTCTCTGTCTCTCAGTAAGGTCCTCAGATGTATTTCTGTCCTTTGATCCTCCCCTTAACTCTAGCCCAATCACTCAACAAATGCACTGTTTTACTCCTGGATACTGCTGTGTTGCTGTCTCCTCCACTAGACCGGGGAGGGTGGGTCACAGGTGCAAACTAAACAGGCTCAGAAAGTCACCAGAGTCACACAGCCTGGAGCAGGTTGTGGAAGCTGTAAGTAATCGCTGACAGAGGTGACTCTCTGTCGGACCTGCCCGCTCAGAGCTCCAGGGGTGCAGCTCTTTCAAGTCGTCCCTCATGTTTGAGGACGTCTTTTTGGTGATGCTCCCACCTGTAAGTCACCCAAAATCCTGTAAGGAACCCCCATACTCTCACAGCTCACAAGCTTGACTTGGGGGGGCGCAGTTGTTTCTTTAGTCTGCCCTTGTGTCCCCTCTGGGATGAAGAGATTTTTTACTTGTGGCTTCCTAGGAAATGTCACACAACAGCTACAGCAGACATTTTTAGCCATCCTCTTTATTTTCCCCCTGATCTTAACAACATCTTGCTATCTGTTCGTCTTTGTAAGTGTATTTTTTTTCCTTTAAGCATTTCATACTTGATATAGTGAGCAGTTGTTGCAACTATAAAGGTATCTCTAGGCCAGGTGTGTGTGGCCACCACAACGTTCAGATGGGGAAGGCTCAGCCAGCATGCTCGCTAGCCTGGGAACGCCCTTTCTGTGGCAAGGACTCAGCGGAATGGCTGCCTTTGCTGCCTACCGGAGCCAGAACACAGACGAGTCTCAATCTGCACGCGGGCGCTCTGTCAGCGTTCATATCTGCGGCAGTCCGCCTCCCTACATATTTCTTGGTGTTCGTTCATGAGGTCGTGAGTACAGCAACTTTACTCTGTGGGATCCCTGCAGAACTAACCAGAGGAACTCTGCTGCAGAGAACCTGCCTCTGCTTTGCCATGCCTGGGGAGGCATGTCCTCCAAACACGCTCGCTGCAGACTCAACCTCTGCAGGAGGCTCTTCATGAAGAAAAGAGCCCAGACTCAGGTCCCCGTGGTCCCTGTCTCAGGACAGCTCTCCCCTCTCTGTCATCACAAGGTTCAAAGCTTTATTTTTATCCCCAGTGACCCCAGCCCCATCTTCCTGCCTGTCAGCCAGTGATTGTCACCATCCACCAAGACCTGTTACAGCACTACAGCGGAGATTCTGTCAGAGTCTGTCGCTGTGGCAACAGCACCCCAGGCCCCGGGTTCCCACTGGTGGAGAAACTGAATTTGTCACCTTCTGGTGACAGCGACTTCACATCGCCTGGGTGCATACACTTTTTGGTGTCATTTTGGACCAGAACAGAGGGATGTCTGCACAGCCTGCTAGGTCCCACCTTGCTCACTCATGTGAAGCCTGGGTGCCCACCTCACAGGTTAATTTGAGGATGAATCGAGCTGCCCGTGTGGACGCCCACAGCATCTGGATGCTGAGTTGTCCCTCTGGACACTCCAGACCTCAGGCACAGTGGGACTCAGTCTCAGCTTGCCTTGTGCCTTTTCACCTTTCCTGGTACCTCCCACTGTAAGTATCTCACACTTAGAAACTTGAAGAACAAGGCTGCAGAGATGGCTCAGTGGTTAAGTGCTTGCCCCTTGTGGAGACAAATGTGAGAGCCACAGTTCAGATCCCCAGAACCCCTGATGGGGGGAGGCAATCCAGCCTCAGAAGCCCAGAGTAAGCTGGTTAGCAAAACCAGCTATATCAGTGAGCTCTGGGTTTGATTGAGACACCCTGCCTCAATGAATAAGGCAGAAGAGCAGTCTCATTTTCATTCACCCAACCACATGCTCCACAAGCATGAAATCCTCCTCACCTACACACATGCAAACACATGAAAACATACACACATACATACCACACACATGAAACATGAAAGAAGAAAATACTAGAACAAATATATAAATAAAACAGTTTTTTAGAGGTAGTAGGCTAAATCAATCCACTGCTGAGTGCCAAGCTGAGGTTGTTATCTTCAGAGGCACACAGAGGTCCTCGCCCTCTGAGGAGGCTCAGGGTTAGCCCAGTGTCTCCTTCTCAGTCACTCCAGCCAGGGCCGAGAGCAGGCAGGACATGTCAAGGAGTCATAACAGAGTCAAGTGCTGCTGACCGGAGTCAACTTCCTCCCCAGCACGAGGAACCTGAAGGCTCATTTGTTACGCACGCACGCACGCACGCAGCATCCTGTCAGTCTCCACTGCTAAAACGTGTGCTCTGTTTCTGTCCTGCACAGAGTGGACATGTCCTCACCGTGGCTTCTGGGACCTTGGTCTCGTCTTCCTTTCTCCTAGATGTGAGGTGAGCCGCCATGCTGCAGGGAGAGGCCTGTAAACCAAGCCCAACCAGTCACAGGCTGGAACCTCAAAACAGCCAGGCCAGCCTTCTCCTTCTCCTTCTAATTTATTATCTTTTAAAAAAGTATATTTGTCTATTTCCTGTGGGGGGGGGTGGGGGTGGAGGAGCTGATGTGCCATGGGGTTTGATTGGAGGGCAGAGAGCCTGCGGGATTTGGGTCTCTCCTCCTGCCGAGTACGTCCTAGGGATGGAACTCAGCTCCTCAGACTTGGTGGTAAGTGGCTTCACCCACTGAGTCACCTCCCTGGTCTAAGTAATAGAAAACATTTTGTTATAGTGACGGGAAGCTGATTAACATGGAACCAATTTAATTCAGACGTATCGATAATACTCAAACCTGACTTCCCTGCGAGTAAGGAATGGGCTTGTTCTAGTTTGCTTTCTGTTGCCGTAATAAAATATTCCAATCAGCCAGGTGGCGGTGGCACAGGCCTTATATCCCAGCACTCGGGAGATTAGCTAGGTATAGGCAAAGGTATCATGGGTATAGCTGTAGGTATATCCCAACCAAAAGATCTCAGGGAAGAGTTTATTTGGCTTAAAACTTCCAGGTCACAGTTCACGGTTCATCATTAGGGGACTCAGGCAGGAACTGAAGCGAATCCGCAGACTGTTGCTGTCTGGCTTTCTCTCTGGCCCATGCTCAGCCCGCTTTCTTACACAGCCCAGGCCCTCTTGCCCAGCGATGGCTCCACCCACCGTGGACTGGGTCTTCACAACCAATCCAGACAGATTCTCACAGACATGTCCAAGGCCGGTCTGATGGAGGTTCTCTCCTCCTAGGAGACTCTAGGTGTGTCAAGTTGACAATAAGAACTGACTCAGACACTCACTTGGCTCCTTGTCAGCTTAAAGTGCGAACACATCACTGTTAAACAGTAACATTTCTTTTCTTCACCTCAAGAGCCCATATTAATATCACATTATTAAACACCATTTCAAAAGTTCCTCAGTCTTTAAGGACTCCAATGCTTTGAAAGTTCAACGTCTCTTTAGAAAGTCACAGTCTCCTTAACTGTGGCCATCTGTTAAATAAAACAACTTGTATAATTTTATATTCCGAAAGGAGGGAGGAACCAAGGCATCAAAAACAGTGAAATCAAACCCAAAATCCAATAGTGAAAATCTCAACCCTACAGCCCAGCTTCCAGCATCTGGGATCCACTCATGATCTTCTGGGCCCCACTCTGGCTTTGCCGTGTGCGGCACACCGGGATAGTGCATAACAGAGTTGCCAAGGCATCAAGGTAGCATCCCTATGCCTACATGGAACCTCCAGGCCTTGCCCAAGGGCAATCTTCCTTTCCCAGCTTCCCCATGGCAGCAGCCTGTAGTCCTTAGTAGTGTGATGCTAATACCTTTTGTGGTGTTATCTTCAGGAACTGCCTAGACAATTTCCCCTGGGTAGTGTGTGTGTGTGTGTGTGTGTGTGTGTGTGTGTGTGTGTGTGTGTGTGTGTGTGTGTTCATTCCTGTAGGAGACAGACAGTGCATCTCCTGCCATTCCTGACTACATGGTCACTGATAAAGTCCGTATCAGTCAGTTTTTGTTGATTAGTATACTCTGGTAACAAACATCCCCTAAAATTGCTTATCCAGTTTTAGATTTAGATCTGTGTATACTATGTTTACTCTGTTCACATGGGAGTCAAGTGGAAGATTTAAGACCTAGAGTCTGTCAGGACAAGCTGGGTTTATGGCAGAAATGGGAGAAAAGTACGGCTTTGGCCTGAGACATCTTCTTATGTCTTCCACTCAGAAGCACCACATTATCACTCCCATTCACAGTTCATTGGCCAAGAAAATACTGTGGCTGAGTCCAGCATCAACAGGTCAAGGGCACAGAGTCTACCACAGGGAGGGGCAGCTAGTGTTTTTACCGCCCGAGGCCTTGTGAACACGCAGTGCCCAGGCTCCGGCGGTCAGCCCTTCAACACAGCCCTCCACTGGGACTCAGACCAGCCCTAAAGACTGAGAGAATGTTGTTTTCCCTCAGGTCCTCTCTCCTGCAAACCCCTCAGAAGGATGCCTCTCCCCACAGGGGCAAACAGACAGACAGACAGACCTGGAGGTGGCAGTGGAGCTGGAAGCCAACACACATGGCGTGAAAGAACCAAACTGTGAACTCCAACCTGGGTCCTGGTTCTTGTCTGTAGTTTGAGGAATGCCAAGATGACAGAGTTCCTCTCCGCGTTGTCCCACGGGGTTAGCGTGCGTGTACTGATGACGCGTTGCGCTTTCCCACTCTCTGCTGGGTCAGCTTCCCAAGGGCCGATGCCTTTTTTGAAGGAACCCCTGAAGTCTGTAGACAGATGCTCAGGACTCCCCAGCGCCTTGTTTTGGCCTGGGCTGCTTGTCCCAAGTCACTGCATGGACTCTTTGCTGAGTCCCTCTCTTCTTGTACTGATGGCCACGGGTTTCCTGTGACGCTGTAAGCACTTGCGATTCTTTTATTCCCCCTGAGACAAGGTTCTCTGTGTTAGCCTTGGTTGTCCTGGACTCACTTTGTACACCAGGGTGGCCTCGAACTCACAGTGATCCCCTGCCTCTGCCTCCCAAGTGCTGGTTTTCAAGGCCTGCGCCATCGTGCTGGGCTCACTGTGAGGATTCTTGAGGACCGGTGAGCGCATGGGAAGGCGGAGCCTCCCGTTTCTGTGCTTCCCTCTGGTTGTTTTTGCCTTTGGATGGCGCTTTCATGTTTGCTTAAGATGTTAATTGGCTGGAGGGCTGGCTCAGCAGTTGAGAGCACACACTGCTCTTGGAGAGAAACTGAGGGCAGTTCCAGAGGATCCTGAGGCAAAACGACTCACAAAGCTCACAACCACTAGTCACTCTGCTTGTCACTCCAGTCCAGGGAGTTTCTCTGCCCCACCCCGCTGACCCCCACCCCCGCACCGTCACTCATACGTGTACAGCCACGAGAGCCACACATGTACATAGCTTTAAAAAAATAATAATGAAGGCTGGCCTAAGACTGTCTAAAAAACAGTGAGCAGAAACTTTTGCTGAGTCATTGTCATCCTTGGTGCGTTGACTCCTTTGATAATTTTAGGGCAGGCATAACTCCTTAAGGGAGGGGCAGCGGGTATCATCAGGTTAATTACCTGGGATACTGTTCCTTGCTCCCCACTCTGTCCCCAGCTGCTCAGCCTGGGCGGACAACTGCTGGTTGTCACCAGTAGCCACTGTTAGTGGCGGTGACACATTAATTGGACCTCACTACTTCCAGGTGTGTGGCACACTCCAGGGTCACCGTGCAGGAGGCTCACGTGTATTCAATTACTGCCACACACTCTGGAGGAATGCAACGTGTCCTGTTCAAGTGTCAGTTACCACCCCTTACCAGTCTGGCCGCAAACTAAGCCAATTGGCCCTTCTCCCAGGAGCGGGTATGTGTGCTGGGAGGCCTATGGACCTCGCTGCGGACCCTCTATGTGTTCCTGAGAAGCCTGGAGGACACAGAACCAAGGGGAAAGGCTGGGGTTTCTAGATCCATGCTGCAGGCTCAAGTGTCAAAGTCCCATTTATCTCCTGATGACCCGAAAGAGGGTCACGGGACACAGGATCGGAGTCAGGGAACCGCAGAAGCCGTCCCTGAAGGATCTGGCTTGTGCCAGGGGCCAGATGAAATATGCAGCGCTGTGTGCACAGTGGTTATTACAGGAGGCTAATTTGTGACCTTAACGTTCATTCTTTACATTTTATGTAAAGTGAAGAAAGGCATAATTGCTTGCAAATTTTGGCCCCAAACATACCACAGTTGAGATAATTTGACAACTGAGATATGAAATTCTGCATGAACAATTTAAAAACACAGACTCCCTGCCTATCCCACAGTCCCTTTGGGTTCCTTCAGGCCAGTGTGAGTCTGTGACCCAGGAGACTGTCCCAGGAGGATTTCTTTTGGAGAGATTTCCCTTTCCTTCCTCCTTTAAGAAAAAAAAAAGGACATTTTTCTTCCAAGCCAGCATGGTTATTATAATTAGTATTTATTACTCCGTCTTCCTTCCTTCCAGTCATAGCGATCAATCACCTTTCACCCCTTTAGTGCTGCCTGGTATGGAATAAATATTAACCCTCTTTTCCATAGCCACAAAAAAGAGAGCTAGCATTTCCATTCAAGGTCACCTGACAAATTACCCTGAATTGGAAATCACAGATGCCAGGACTCCGCCATAGCTCAGACAGACGAGCTGTGTTTTTGCTCTCCGCTCTTCTGTTTTGGGGTACCGGCAGCCCTTTGGTTGACCTCTGCGTTCATTCATCAGCCAACAAATACTAGCTAAATACCTACTTTTAAATGAGTCAATTGTAGAACAGAATTCCTTGGCTGAAAGAATACAGATCAAATTCCAGCCTCAAAACCATACTGTGTTTGCCCTGACTAGGGAAAGTGGTCATTGTTGGTCCCACTCATTCAGAGATTCCTTTTTTTTTTTTTTCTGTATTTCTCTTTCTTTCTGTGTTTCTTCTCTTTCTTTTGATCCTCTATCTTCTTCAAACTCTTTACTTTCTTTTCTTTTTTCTTTTTTCCTTCCTTCCTCTTCTTCTTCTTCTTCTTCTTCTTCTTCTTCTTCTTCTTCTCTTCTCTTCTTCTTCTTCTTCTTCTTCTTCTTCTCCTTCACATAAAGTTCTTCTGTGTAGCTGTGGATGTCCTGGAACTTGCTCTGTAGATCTGGCTGGCCTTGAACTCATGGAGCACTGCCTGCCTCTGCATGCCCAGGACCTGGACTAAAGACCACTGCCCTCCAGCTTTTATACAGTCTCAGGCCATCCTCTATTAATTTGATTATTTTTCATGTGTATGAATGTTTTGCATGTACATATGTCTGTGCACCACTTTCATTCCTGGTACTCAAGGCCTCAGACCCCATGGAACTGGAGTCACAGATGGTTGGGAGTCAACATGTGGGTCCTGGGAACCAGGCCTGGGTCCCCTGGAAAAGCAGCTGGTGCTCTAAACTCTTGAACCATCTCCCTAGCCCCTTCTTCAAGCTCTTGACCCTGGAGTTTGTGCATTGGCTGTCTGTGACATTGAAATGTATGAGACTGCTAGCTTTTCCACTGTGTCGGACTTATGAAATGAGGAATTTCATATGATTCAACTTAATTCAAGGTTGATGTGGCAATTTGTACCTTTGTGTGGTTGTTACTGGACTGTACAGTATGCAGAAAAGAGACATTGCTCCGGGGTGAAATGTCTGCCACACAAGCACGGAGGTCTGGATTTGACTCTCAGACCCATGTGCACAGAGTTGCTTGGCATTGGGGGGTAGAACCCTCAAGACCCATGGGTCTTGCATCGCGGCTGAGCCAGCAGCTGAGGGTCAGAAAGACAGAGAGAGAGAGAAAGAGAGGGGGGGGGAGGGAGGGAGCACTAGTGTGCCCAATGCACTTGGACATGCCCCTTGTTTCCACTTGAGTACTCGGTGCATGGGACTGGCTCTTCCGGGCTTAAAGGAAGAGATGAAAATGCGCAGGGCAGAGTGGTGTGGGTGGAAAAGCCCCTGGACAGAGCTGGACAGTGACGAGCCTGGAGGTCATGATGCATTGAGTTAGTTTCTTGCCGCACTGCTGGGACAAAGGACAAGACCAGAAGCATCGTAAGTCAGGATGGGTTCACCATGGCTCAGCGTTAGAGGGGGTGCAACAGCCCACCAAGGCAGGGAAAGCTTGGCGGCAGGCTAAGAGGCTGGCTGGCCACACTAAACCCACTGTTGGGAAGCAGAGGGGACAGAAAGCCAGAAAGCAGTGCTGGGCTATAAAATCTCAGTAAAGCCCATCCCTAGCGGCCCATTCCCCACCAGGGTGCAGTCTCCTCAAGTTCCCTAACAGCCACCAGCTGGGGGCCTTTCACATTCAAACCATAATAGCAACAGTCTGTGCAGATCTGGGGGTCACCTGGGGTAGAGAATGAGGGGCAGCAAACAGGAGTCTTTTTCCTCTGCCCCCCCCCCAGTTTTTAGAGACAGGGTTTCTCTGGGTAGCCCTGGCTGTCCTGGACTTGCTTTGTAGACCAGACTGGCCTCAAACTTACAGAGATCCTCCTGCCTCTGCCTCCCGAGTGCTGGATTACATACAGGCATGCGCCACCATACTTAGCTGTTTGTTTTCTAATGAATGATCTTTTCTGGATTTGGGGGGTGGCTTCCTTTCTTTTGGGATATACTGGGTTATGAAAATGTACTAGTAAAATTACTTTCATCTGTTTCTTTGCGTGTGCCTGTACGTGTGTTAGTGTGAATGTTTTATTTGTATGTATGGGTGAATGTGGAGGCTAGGGGACAGTGTGTGTATGTGTGTGTGCATTTGTATGGAATGTATATTTATGTGAGTGCATGCATGCGTGTGTGAATGCATGCCTGTGTATTTGTGTGTGTATCTGTGTGGTAAGGCATGCATGTGTATTTGTGAATGTGAGTGCATGTGTGCATGCATGAGTGCCTGTGTTTGTATAGAAGCTGGAAGTCCATCTTAGTGCCATCCTCAAGCACAATCCACCTTGGTTTGATTCTGTTTTGTTTTAAGATTTATTTATTTATCATTTATACACTGTTCAGTCTGCAGGACAGAAGAGGCACTAGATCTCATTGTAGATGGTTGTGAGCCACCATGTGGTTGCTGGGAATTCAACTCAGGACCTCTGGAGGAGCACCAGTGCCCTTAACCTCAGAGCCATCTCTCCAGCCCTCCATCTTGGTTTTTAAGACAGGGACCTGGGCTGAGTTGGCCTGACTCCTACAGATCCAGTGCTAGGGGTACAGGCTACTGTTCCTGTATGTGTGTTCTGTATGTGTGTTCTGTATGTGTGTCCTATATGTGTGTCTGTATGTGTGTTCTGTATGTGTGTTCTGTATGTGTGTTCTGTATGTGTGTTCTGTATGTGTGTCTGTATGTGTGTTCTGTATGTGTGTTCTGTATGTATGTTCTGTATGTGTGTCCTGTATGTGTGTCCTGTATGTATGTTCTGTATGTTCTGAGGATGGGATCTCAGATCCTCGTGCCTGCATGGCAAGCCATCTCCTTACTCTACTCCACATCAAAGACAGGAACTTCTTCTGGCCAATTCTTAACTAATACCCTGGTTTTGTCTGACACCTGGTCAAATCCATTGTGGAAACAGCCTTGAGAGTGAGGGGATCCGGTCCTGTTCTTGAGAATGCACCCGGGATGCCTTTTCTGAGCAAACGATGCACGGACTAAGACGCGAGGCAGGAACAGGCCCAGAGGGAAGCCTGCTGACCATGGTGTCGCCCCTTGGGAGTCACCCAAGTCAGACTCTGGCTTTTCTTATGGCTGCCTGGTCCTTACTGGTCCCTGAGGGGCACCGCAGGCACAGTGTCTCCATTGCCCTGGCTGGCAATAGATCCGGCCTGGAGTCCCTGACCCTCCTCTTCATGCTGCTGTGCGAGTCCCTCCCCCTTGACAAATAACCCAGGGCATGGAGATCATTAGGCAGCACGTTATTAGGCCAAATTGGATTAATTAACCTCGTCTGGCCTCTCCTTTGGAGACAGAAAAGAAACGGAGTCTAATTCAAACGCTGCATTTTGGAAATGTCATCCACGACTCGGTGATAAATATTTATAAATATATGCTGCATATCAACAGGGTGGCCAGTGTGTTTGTACATGTGAGTACACAAAGGCACTCTGTCGCTAACACACACTCAAAGCAGAGCCTTGAAAAGGCTATTATGGCCTGAGCTATGAATGTTTATTAAGAATAATATGCAAAGCGGGCTGTCTGAATGGGCCCATTGACAGGCCATTAGCTCCACCAGGCTGGGGATGGCGGGGCCCTAAGGAATGATAGCCATCTTCCAACAGGGCCTGGCTCTGGCAGGAGAGAGTGATGTGGTGTGTCGGCCGTCCTTGCCACTTCTGGTTGTGGGTGTTTGTTCTGGAAATGTTGACTTGGGGCTGAACATGACTTTAAACCACAGCCCTTGGGTTCTGAGGCACAGGCACAGGCCAGGACCCTCCCCTTGAATGAAGTGAGGTGCAGGCAGCAGTGAGAGGTATGGACGCGCATCCCCGAGTTCCTCCTCCTTCTTGTCCTGAGTGGGGCCATTTCCTACGGGTTTCTTCCCTTGATTTTTTTTTTTTTTTTTTTTTTTTTGGATAGAATCCCTTCTAGAGTTGTTCTTGCTGGGGCGTTTTGGGATCCTTCCTGGGCTTAGAAGACTTTTCTTTCATTGACTCAATCAGTATTTGTGTGTGTGTGTGTGTGTGTGTGTGTGTGTGTGTGTAAGTACATGTTCATATAAGTGCGTATGTGTGTGAAGGTACATATAAGTATGCATTTATGTATTACAGGCACACATGTGTATGCAGAAGCCAGAATATGACCTAATCAGTCCATTTGGAGCTGTCTACCTTGTCTTTTGAGAGAGGATGTCTGCCTGCCCAAGAGCTCACCAATTAGGCTGGACTGACTGGCCCGTGAACCCCAGCTTGGCTGTCTCTGCCACTCCAGCACCGATGTTAGAAACACACACCACTACTCCTGTGGTTTTATTTGCGTTTGTGTTTTTGCTGTTTGTTAAGCTCTGAGGCTTGAACTTACGTCTTTGTGCTTGCATACAAACCCTCTACCAAATGAGCTCTCAACTAAAACTTAATTCAGAGTCTGCTACTTGCCCAACACGGACCTGGTAAGGCTAGAGTAAACTAGAGACACCATCTCCACTTGTCCTCCAAGGAAGAGGCAGGCAAGAGCTGAAGATGACAAATAGCAGAGGTAACTACACAGAGAGGTACGTGGGGTTCAGTCAGGCAGGGCCACCTTGGGTTGGTGTTGCTGGGCACAGAGTAGGCAGGTTTGCCTGCAGGAAAGCTGATGGCTTTAGACCTGAAGGGAGGAAGGGCTAACTAACCTCTGTAGCCCCTGCACAGCTGAGGTTAAAGAGCCTCAGACAGACCACCAGCGAGGCAGGGCTTGTGAGAGGCAGGGATCAGAGGGTGGGGGCAGCGGGGCAGAAGCTGCCAACCAAGCATGCTGGTGGAGGAGGACACTGGACTTAGGCCTCAGTTTTGGGAGAGCCCCAAATGGTTCTGTGGGTCCCGTGCCGTCTGGGATCGCTGGTGCTCACACTAAAATTGCTCAGGCACCTAGAGATATGTACAAGGCAGGGATTTAAAGCCACCATTGGTGATCAATTTGTTTAGGGAAAAAGAAAACACTTTCCCCAGATCCAGTTTGAACTTAGCAAGCTGGTGTTCTGGTGTGGTTTGACAGAGCCACCTTTATTTAGTGCCCACTCTGCTGGAGGCCTCCCAGCCACTCGTGTCCCCTCAGGGTCCCCTCGCCTCATGCATCACTCAGCACGGTTGATAGACAAAGTTTTAAAAATCAACTTTACAAAAAAAAAATCAACTTTACTTATTATTCCAAGAATAGTGACATGGAGATCAATACAGCCGGACAGAGGCTATTAACATTTTAATGAGATACTCAGTAATAGCAGACGACATGTCAGCGAGTCACGGCCCCTTTGATTAAGGATGTACTTTTAGAGGCAGCTGTAAATACATCCAAGGAAGGCCTAAGTCAAGAGCTGTCACCCGTCAATCCCAGGAAGAAGAGTGGGGCTTCATGAATAAAGAAACCCACAAGGTGTCTGTCCCGGGCTGTACATGTTACTGTAAGAGACGTAACCTTTTAAAATGCCATTGGTCTCCCAGAAATGATAAGCACGCCCACCCCTGTCAGTTGTCTGGTGTGTTCATAGGTGGGGGGGGGTTGCATTGGATAAAGGAGAGAAGAAAAATATCTCCTTATCTGTTTGTAGATTCAGACTCGGGGAACTAGGAAGAGAAGGATAAAGCTCGGGAGAGGAGGACAGAGCCAGAAAGAGAAAAGACACCAGGAAGGAAGGGCTGGGTGGAAGGCCAGGGCGTGGCACCCTCACGTGTGTCCTCATGTGGGTCCAGTCAATTGCTGAATGCCAGGATGTGAAACCCATCAGTTGTGGTGGCTGATGCTGGGTACATCTGACTCCCTCTGGCTGGCCCTGGCTTAACGTAGGATAAAAGCCTCCTTCTTCGGGGTCCTTGAAGGCAGTGTCCTTCTGGGTGTGTGTGGAGGGGGAAACACCTGCTGTGGTGAGCCTAGCATGAGAACCAGGGCAGACACAGACCACATGCTTTGCCCATGGACCAGGCCTGGGCTTGGATGGCAGGGGGAGACTTGGGGAGACAGTAGGACATAATTGGCACCCCTCATCCTTCGAGGT
Organism: Acomys russatus; assembly: GCF_903995435.1. Classification (NCBI taxonomy): domain Eukaryota; kingdom Metazoa; phylum Chordata; class Mammalia; order Rodentia; family Muridae; genus Acomys; species Acomys russatus. The sequence goes on along the minus strand of NC_067144.1, from coordinate 72,627,917 downwards.
CTCCGACAATGAGCCGCGTGGACACAATCAAGGCCAACAGTTGAGTATCATCGAGTTCAATCTTTACCAAGTGTCAATGACGACGCTGTTTCTCCCACAGAGCTGTCATGCTGGTCGGGAGAGACAGGATGCGTGTGAGCACTCACTATCAATTCTGGCACTTACACACGTGTACCCTGCATATGCTGGTGACATTGGGCTGCTCTTTGGTTTCAGAGAACAGGGACAAACTCATGAGCCAAATGGGCAATGACATGTGGGCAGCAACTGCACTGTTCTCTGTACAGACACTCCTCAGTTTAGGATGGCTAGGTTTTCAACTTCCTGAAAGCATGCATTGGCACTCATCTGTACAAATCCTACTTTGAATTTTGAAGTTTGATCTTTTTCCAGGCTGGTGTTGATGCTCTCTTAGAAACGGGGAGTCAGCAAGCCATGGCTCCCTGTTGGCCACACAGTTACAAGGGCAAACCACCAGCATTCTGTGGTGAGCTGATCTGGGGTGCTCATAAGTGGGGTGTATTATGGACATTTTGACGGACAGCATTTCCAACTTATAACTAATTTATTGGGGGTGGAAACCCACCTTAAGTGGAGTGCCTGCCTGTGTTACTTTTCTTTTTTGTAAAGTTTTATTTGTTTGTTGCTTGTTTGTTTATCTGAAGCAGTGTCTTATGTATCCCAGGCTACCCTTTGATTCTTTCGACCCTCCAATCCTCCTGCCTCCACTTCTCAAGCACTGGGATTACAGGCTTTTCTCACCATGCACCATTAATGAGTGGGATGCTGGGAATCGAACCCGGGGCTCCATGGATGCTGACTAAGTACTCTCTCAGTTGAGCTACATGCTGGCCCCGGGTGCTGCTTTTCTTGTAGCTGGAGAACAGCAGGGCAGACTGAAGACTCTGGCCAGCTCAAGCCTGGCAAGCATGGCTCTGGCAGGCTTTGCCCTTCTCCCTCATCCCCTCTGCCTTGTTAAAAACCATTAGATTACATTCCTAAAGCCAGCCGCCAAGGTCTGTTCCCTTATTTGGCCACTTCCTCCTCCTGAGACTGACTACCAAGGTCCAGCTATCAAAGTATTGAAGTCCAGCCATCAAAAGCCCCCTTTGGCTCACCTAATTAACATGCCCAATTAAAATCAAACACCTCATCCTAACACGAGGGTTCCCCATGTGTGTCTCCTCCCTATCCAGATGCCCCTGCCCCGCCCTCTTTGTTCCCTCCCTCTTTTCCTTAGTCCTCCGTCTCCTGCCTTTGTCTCTTATTCCCTGTCCTTTGTCTCTCTGAAGCAAATACATCTCCTTTGTGCTGAGAACTTGGTCATGGGCACTGATCTCTTACACCGACAGACAACCGGACAGCTTCAGTGATGAGTCCCATCCTGTCTGAGGTGACAGTTCATCAACGCGTTTCTCCAGTACTTTGAACTTGGATGATATTTACTGAATGTCTGCAGTGGACTTTGTGCATGTGGCACCGTGATGGACCAAACTGACCCAGAGAAGCTCCGCATCCAAATTGTGGACTCCAGCTTGAGTCCTCAGCAAGGAAAACAGCAGCAGTGGCTGAGACACGGACCGACCCAGGCTGAGGACAGAGGACCCAGGAAAATAGGGCACAGGGGCAGTTATCAGCAAAGCCAGGCTTGGAGTGTCACCTACAGCAGGTCCTAGGGTGCTGGAGCTAAGAGAGTGAGGCTAAGAGCACCCCCAAAGCCAGCACCTTTTGTGAATGGGGAAAGGTCCCTGTGAGAAGCTAAAAGCTGAAGCACAAGCCAGAGGCTGTTTGTAGATTAGAAATCATCTTAGCTGTGTGGCGGTCTCTTTTCCTTTTCTTTCTTTCTTTCTTTCTTTCTTTCTTTCTTTTTTTCTTTCTTTCTTTCAATGCTGGGGATTAAACCCAGTGTCTCCCACAGTCTAAGTGAGCTGGTGAGTAATTTTTAAGTCTGAGAGTTTCCATAGAACTAGGTTGATGGGGCTAAAAGCCACTTCACAGAAGGCAACACAGACCTGACCCAGAGGGCCATTTCCACAGCCCAGGTCACAGAGACGCTCCTGAAGAACTGACCCCAGACTTAGGAGGATACATGACAAGAGCATACAGCGCCTGAGGCGAAGATCCAGCCAGCAGAAGAAGGCCCGTCAGCGGCTAGGGCTGTGTGGGCAGCTGCCGTGGGACAGAGCACAGGGCTCTGGCATCAGAAGCTATAGTCCTGCACAGCTCGCTCTGCAGCTTGTTGTGAGTTCTCTTTACTCCAAGGACAGTGGGTGGCAGGTGCAGGTCTCCTGCCTTAGCAGAGTCTGCAGGAGATAGCCTATGAGGACAATCTGGCCAATGGCTGACCCCTGCGGCTCACGTGTAGACAGCTGCCGTCTCTGTCCAGCTCACGTTGCGTAACGTGTGGCATGCCACGTCACTCAGATTCTGAGGCAGGAGCCTCCATGACCTTCCACCCCCATCAGAGATGTGGGCATCAAAGGGTGGAATGTTGCTCCCCGGAACGGCTGCTACGATTGGTACCCCTGCCAAGGGGAAGTCAGCAGGCATCGGGGTCCAACTAGGTGACATACCTAGACACCCCGACTTCTGAGTAGACTGTGTCTGCCCTACACGGAGGAGAGGGGATTTGAACTTTTCCTCTGTCTAGCTTTTGCTGTTGTTGTTGTTTTATGGCTGGAGAGATGATTCAGTGGCTGTAAGTGTTTGTTCTGCATGGGTGAGGATGTGAGTTCAGATCCTAGCACCTACATTAAAAAAAAAAAAAGATTTTGAAGCGGCCACCGTGCTGCAGGGGCGAGTGATGCAGACAAATGTTTCTGGGGCTTGCTGGCCACCAGCCTAGTTCTGGGTTCACGTACAGACCCTGTCTCAGAAGAATGAGATGGAGACTGAAACAATAGAGTGCCTGACATCTTCCTCTATGTACATATGTGCACAGGTTCATGTATCTTCACACACACACACACATACACACATGCACACACATGCACACACATATACACATGCATATACACATATACACACACGCACACAGACACACACAGACATACACACATAGGCACATACACACACACACGACCTGTGCCTGCACCACCTGTGCACACATGTGCAAGCACACAAATTGAAAAAGCTTTAGCTTTTATAACAAGGAGTTATGGGTGTGATGGAACTAGTGACAGGATTGGTCAAGTGAGGGCCATGAACACATCTGACACCTCCAGTGTTTATCACTTCTTTCCATTGGGAGCATTTAAAATCCCACCTTCTGCCTATTTCAAGACACATTGTTAGTCACTGTCAATTAGCATCACCCTATTGTGCTGCAGGTTGCCCCCCGCCCCCATCCCTCTGCCTCACCACGTCCTATAGCCTCCTCTCTGTCCCTGCTGCCCCAGCCTCTGGTAAACAGTGCACTCAGTATTTCTTTCCTTTTCCTTTTTTTTTTTTTTTAAAATAAGATTTATTTATTATTTATACAGTATTCCACATGCATGTGTGCCTGCACATCAGAAGAGGGCACCAGATCTCATTACAGATGGTGGTGAGCCACCAGGTGGCTGCTGGGAATTGAACTCAGGGCCTTTGGAAAAGCAGCCAGTGCTCTTAACCTGAGCCATCTCACTAGCCCATGCTCAGCATTGCTATAGCATCAATGTCTGCCATTCTTCCTGAGGGAGGACTCGCAGTGTTCGACTTTATGGGCTAGCTTATTTCACTTAACATAATGACCTCCAGGCACACTCATACTGAAAAAGGTAATATTTCATCCTTCTTAAAGGCAGTGTAATATTCCTCGGTGTCATTATACCATTTTCACCACTCATTCAAAGGTACATGGGTTGGTTTTGTATTTTGGATATCATAAATAGTGCTACTGTAAACACAGGGGTGCAGATGTGTCCTCAACATGCGGATTTAACTGCCCTGAAAATGCACCCCATAGAAAGTAGGACTGTTGACTCGAACTGCGTCACGATGTTCAGTCGTCACCTCCATCTAGTTAATTTTGAACTTATACTGTCCCACAGGAACTGAGAACTCTTTAAACAGTTGCTACCCACTCCTGTACCCTGCTCTCCAACCCTGTGCAAGCCACCGGTCTTCCCTCTCTGCGGATGTGTCTCTCGGGACTGTTCAACATAAACGTAAGAGCTTCTCTGTCTGGTTCCTTTCACTCAATATATGTTCAAGGTTTACCCACTTTGCAACACACATCAGAACTTTACAACTTTTTGGAACTTTGTAATATTCTGCCATATGGGTATATTGTATGGGGAATTCTTTTTATTTTAATAATTTTTACTTTATTTTGCATGGATAAGTGCTTTTCCTGCAGGTATATCAGCGCACCACTTTTTTTGTCTGGTACCTACAGACACTAGACAAGCACCTCAGATACTCAGGTCCTCTAAAGGTCCCTCAACCACTGAGCATCTCTCAACCCTGGTGATGGAGTTTGGTCCATCTAGGCTCAAACAAAAGCAGAGAAATAAAATTGGAGGCAGAGATTCTGATGACTTAGGGGACAGATCATTCAGTCAGCATCTTGGGGTGTGCTCCCACAGTAAACTAGGGCGCTCTGGACGGACTACAATTCTTCACTCTGCCTCCAAGGGCAGAAGAGCCCTCACTCTGAGCTCTTTTTAAGTCTGTTACTAACTTGATTTCACTTTGACGAAAATTTTTTTAATGCTTTGCTAAGTTTCTTTCATAGTTCTCGCCCCTGGTCTCCATCCTCCCATCGGTAGGAAGTGTTTCCTGTGTTGGGTAAATGCTATCAGATGACATGGCTTGGGGGACCCCCTTCCTCTGTGGTGCACTGTGAAAGCTGAGACTTCCCCGTCCTCTCAGGGTTAACGAGACAGTCATCAAGGCCATCCAGGGGTTTCTTCCGACTAAGAAACACAAATGTGCGTTAGAGATGAAGACAGATGGCTCGTGGGTGGAACGGGCTTACACACGGAGGTGCTTGTCACTAGTTGCAAACATTGAAAACCAATACACATTGGCTCCCCCAAGAGGACAAGTAGGTGTTTTCCTGTCGTCCCTAATTGAGTGTCGGAGATGGTGGCATTTCTGGATATGTCAGGAGCTAACTTGCACATACTCTGTCTGGTTCACACTCCCAGACAAAAATTTAAATCTTCGTGAAGTCTCAGCTTTGTTCCCAGGACTCTGAAACCATTAGGGGAGAAAAAAAAAGAAACACAATTTGTACCCACCTTCACTGCCCACCTTCTTGCCAGGAGGGCAGGGGCTGGAGCATTTGAAGGGTGCTTTGTAAATGCAGAAAGAATGTACGCTGCTTCCTGCTTGTTTTTGTTGACATTTTTCTGGATTTTGCCAGGCCTGCTTTTTGCTGTGTAAGCAGTTCACAGCTATGCATGTGTGGGGACAGAGAGATGTAGATTGTCACCAGCCTGGACATTGCTGCCACCTGGGAAGTGGTGAAGGGACATGCTGGGGCAGCTCAGACTGGCCAGGCTCCCAGAACACCTGGAGGCATCAGGAGTGTATGCCAGCCTCTGGATCTCCAGTGGCACCCAATCTAAATACGTCACCAGGTAAAGCAGAATCATCCCTGCCACAAGCCCTATTTTTATCATTGGCAGACAACTTATCTGTGGTGCCAGGTCTTGAACTCATAACCTGAGATGCATACACTAGGCAAACGCTCTGCCACTGGGGCACAAGCAAAGATTAACTGTCACATCCTGAGACCCAGATGCCAGGGATGGACAGAGGCAGCTGGCCCAGGCAAGGCAGGCACTTTGGATGACCCAGAATGGCAGGAACAGCTCTGCCCCAGGCTCAGCTGTGCATGGCCTCGCTATACTGGGCAGAGGTGGCCAGAGCTCCTAGGCCAGGCATCTTGGGACAGGCTGACAGATTTGTGTGTTGACTACAGATGGAGGAAGCAGCCCACTAGGGTCCACAGGCCAGCTGCAGAGGACTGGCTCAGGGTTCAGTGAACCTCATTTACCAACAGCCACTCCAGAAAAGGCATCACAACTCTGAGTTCAACCCAGAACCCTCCATCCTGCATCACATGTCCCAGCATGCACCAGGCTTGTTGGCTCTGGGAAGGGAGGTCCTTCCAGGCCTCCAGCTGGGACTCTGTCATTGGCATTGTCTAATAAAACGACCTGAGGCCCCCAGAGGTGGGGAATGCATATCCCAGAGGACAAGGACCAAAGGCCAGGCTCCTGTGGATACTGCCACCAGTGCGTGAGGGACAGGAAAGGCCTGGTGAGAAGTCTAGATTGTCTCCAGATTTCAGGTCCTGCCTCAGCCAGCCATAGTTCCTGAGGGTTCTTGCAAGGTCACAGGCTGGTAAGAACAGACAGTTAATATGCCGTGTTCACCAATGTCCCCAGGGAATGTTGTCTGTCAGCCCACTGTGGAGCACACCCAGACAATTCTTTTGTCCTTAATTACTACACCATGTGGCCACCAGAAGTTCTTTAAATATCTGTTACCTTTCTGCCACTGTGATAAAAGACCCCAGCATAAAGTAGGTTACAGGAGAAAGGGGCTGCAGTTCCAGAGGGAGAGCGTCCATCATTGAGGGAAGAGGAAGCTACCTGAGTCCATTTCAACAGTGCACAAGGGAGAGAGAGAGAGAGAGGGAGAGGGAGAGGGAGGGAGGGAGGAGAGAGGGAGAGAGAGAGAGAGAGAGAGAGAGAGAGAGAGAGAGGAGGAGAGAGAGAGGAGGGAGAGAGAGAGGAGGAGAGAGGAGAGAGAGAGGAGGAGGAGAGGAGAGGAGAGAGAGAGAGAGAGAGAGAGAGAGAGAGCAGAACAGGCTATAAAAAGTCAATATGGGGGCCCAGTGACTCATTTCTTCAGCCAGGCTCCACCCCCTAAAGGTTCCCTAACCTTCCCAAACAGCAGCAGCACCACCCGCTGGAGACCATGTTCAAATGTATGAGCCTGTGCGGGACACTTCACAATCAACCCGCTGCAAGATGCTGAGACCCTTAGGAAAGTCCTACCGCCTTCAGGGATCAGTAGCGTCATAAGCCGTTGCCACGTTAGGGTCAGGGTTAATACCTGGGATCTTGGTGCTTTGGCAAAGGAGACAGGATGGACACCTAAGGCAGGGGGGATGTTCGGGGCGAGCATCTGTGTCAGGTCCCCTCCCTCCAGGCTGTGAGCCCCAGGTTCCTCTGCCAGCTAACAGATACGCATGGGTTTGGTTCTCCACCGTGGAGAAAGAAGCCAGCCTTAGACTTGGGGGCCATGCGGTTTATTCATGCTAATTTAGGTCATTCAATCTCCCTTCCAAATACCAACTTTGAAAACTTTGAGGCTCAGTTTGGGCCTGGAAGACTTGAATTCTTTCTACCAGCAGTTCCTTCTGAGTCTAAGTTTTCAACTGGCTTTGAGGAGGTGGCTCGCCCGTAACACACTCGCTGCAGAAGTGTAATGATTGGAGTTCAGATGCCCGGCACCCATACAACGCAACTACCTGTGATCCCTGTGTGTGGGGGCACAGGGATGGGATCCCCGGCAAGCTGGCTAGTTAGACTGGCTGACTGGGAAAGCTCCGAGTTCAAGTGAGAAACCTTGACTCAATATATAAGGTAAAGAGAGAGTAAGGAAGACGCCTGATGTCAACTTGCACACACACACACACACACACACACACACACACACACTCAATTGTGAATACTGCATTACAACACATACACTTAAATCATGCATATGCAAGAAAATATAAAAAGGCATTCTCAACTAAAGGTGAGTTTTGTCCCTGTCTCTCAGGGGTAGCTGGCAATATCTACAGATTGTCAATGGTCGTGGCCAGGGACGGTGTTACTGGACAACTGGCTGGACATCCTGCTGTGGGCAGTGGACAGCCATTCTCCAGCTCCAGCAGAGACCACCCCCTCAAAATGTGAACAGTTCCAGGCTTGCGAGAATGCTTTAGACAGACAGAGTTCCGTCTGCACAGGTGCTAGGGAAGCACATGGGCGCATCTGTGCTCTCAGCAGCTCGGCTGCAGGCTGGACCACACAGGCTTCATGGGAGCAGGTGGCAACGCCTGCTGCCCAGGATCCTGAAGTCCAGAATGCTGTGCAGACAGTGGAGGCGAGAAAGAGCCAGACAGTGATTTGCACCGAATCCTACAGCTGATGGACTGCAGTTGGGGTGTGTGTGTGTGTGTGTGAACCCCATCCCAAGAAGCTCTATTTTTATGGCGCAGGAAGGTTTTAGCAGCTTGGCTGCTCAGGTTACCATTGGGGTATCGTTTTCTTGGTCGCCCACCTCCAATTTCCTGTTTTGCTTATCTCACATTGATTTTAAGAAAAAAGAATGTTTGCACTGCTCCATATGGCCCGGCTTCAAGTTGATTAGATATGGGACTGGGCTGTAATGGATTAGAATGTGGGATTTGTTTGCTCGGTAATATTTTAAGAAAGCAATGAAAGAAGCTGCAGTGATGGAGAGAGAGAGAGACTGTATATTTACAGTCCGGCTCCGTTTTCATTGCCGGAAAAGACAGCTTGTTTAGGAATGTGGATTATGGCTCTCGGTCACTTTTTGATTTGTGTTTCATTCCAGGGCTTTCGTGAGTTACAAATCCCTATAGATGGAGGGACTTAAGAGACACGCTTGTACATTTGTTTTCCTCTTAAGTGTCTTTCCCTGTTTGACTTGCTCTCTCTCGGAATCTTTTCCTCCCTCCCTCCATCGACAGGCTTTCCTGCAAGCCAGTCTGCACTGTTAGGAAGGATTATTCAAATGAGTCCTGTGAAGGTTGGAGCCTGGTGCCCTGGTTGTTAGCCGCCAATGCTCTGCCATCTGGGAATGCTAATTTCAGCTCTTATTTTGGTAAATATCTCTCGTCTTCACATTTCCAACCGCTATGCACAGCCACGTATGCCCCTCTGTTTGCGAGATGCTCCGCAGCCATCCATGCACAGTTCCAGCGAGGTCAGGCAGGCAGTTTGCTGCATGTGCTGGGTGGAGCGGGGAGAAGATGGGCAGTTAGGGGGACGGGCTGAGAGCTTAGATCCCTGCACGCTCTGGGCCTCCAGTGGAAGGTCTTCAGCGTTTGCATCCTAAACAGCCATGAGAATCCTTTGCAGTGTCAGTAGAAGAGTTGCATATTTCCAGAAACCTCGATTAGACATGTTGCCCGGGCTCACCGCATCATTGCTCTCGTATGTACTGAAATGTCCTATTGAAACCTGTGTGCCCATTAAAAAAACAAAACAAAACATGCCGAAAAGCAAGTCAATTGGATCACTTAAGAAATCAAAAGGGAGCTGGTGTAGCCGGGGCCAAGAAGTCCCTCTGACAGAACCAAACCAGTTTGCTCTCTGTGGTGAGGTTGCTGGGTACAATCTCCTCCCTATTATGGGATGTCCTTCTGTCCTGAGTATGTTGAGTTTTCATCATGAAAACAAGCTGAATTTTATCTTGATCCCCAACACCCCAACATGGAGTTTCACGTAACCTTCAGGGTGCCCTTGAATCCTAAGGGTTTTAGTTTTGTTTTAGATATTTATTTTATGTATATAAGTAAGCTGTCTTCATGCACTCCAGAAGAGGGCATCGCCTCCTATTACAGACAGTTGTGAGCCACCATGTGGTTTCCGGGAATTGAACTCAGGACCTCTGGAAGAACAGCCAGTGCTCTTAACCACTGAGCCATCTCTCCAGCCCCAAATCTTAAGTTTTAAATGTAGATTTAAAAAAAAATTTTTTTTTGGTTTCCAGAGTTTGGCTTTATTTTGCAGTACAGAAATCATATTTTGAGACAGGGTTTTCCTGTGTAGCCCTGGCTGGCCTCAAACTCAGAGATCTGCCTGCTTCTGCCTTAGCTGCACCACTGCCTGGCAGATTTTTAAATTTTTTTAATAGCTTCATACAGGTGTGTAGTGTACTACAACCATATTTCCCTACTCCTGCTAAGCTCCTCCCTCTCCCTAATGAACTTCTTTGAGATTAATTTACATGAGCACAGGAGAGAGATTATGGGTAATTTACCAGTGACCACAGCACAGAAAAGAATGTCTCCGAACTCCTCAGAAAGCAGTAACTGCCAATTGCTCCTCAGGGAGGGGTGGGGCCTTGTGAGTCCCCCCCCCCCCACCCCCATGTTCATGAAAGAGGCTGGCAGGGCCTCTTGTTCAAGTTTGGTGATCACAGCAGCTGTGAGCCCCTGGCTGTAATGACCACGGCATGGCCAGGTGAAGTCCTACGCCGGCCCCTCCTTCCGCAAGCTCTTACATTCTTTCTGCGCCTTGACCCACGATGTATCCCGCACCTTCAGGAGGATGGTGCAGATCTCCCGTTTAGGGCTGAACACTAAACAGTCATCATCTGTTCTCAGCAGTGACCCGTTACAGGTCTCAGCAGCAAAAAAGAAGCATCTCTCACCAAAGAGCTGAGAAAACCAGTCCATGAGCACAAATGAAACCGTTTAGAAGTCAGCTCATCAGACAAAGCATGTCCATTTAGCGAGACAACAGTAACTTCCCCACTGGTGTCTATGACTTCCCCAGCGGTGGGGCCTTGGCCAGCCTGCTGTATGATAGGCGTGGCTTCCTCAGGAGGAACAAGCACCAATCCAACCAGAAAACAGCTGGTTATCCCCTTAAGAGTGATGCCACCATCACACCAGTGGCTACATCCTTCCAGGATGAACCTCCGGCCCTCTGGCCTCCACCTCTCCAGTGTTGGGATTCTGGGTGTGAGCCCCCACGCCTGGCTTCACACATGGTTTCTGCATCTATTGAGATGGCCGTGTGGATTTGCCCTTCACCCTGTTGGTGAGATCGGTTCCATCTACAGATTGGCATTTGTTGCTCCACTGCAGCAGGATCGTTTGGCTGGTTCCCCTCTTACCAGTCTTAGGCTAGTGCTGTCCCTGGTCGATGCTTAATAACTTGGCTTCACCCAGCCTCGGCCTGAAAGCCTTTTCTGCGGCATCACCACGAATTGCCTCTGCCCAAGTGGAAGTCCCTAAGGGGGAGCTTCCTTGGGCTACGGAGGCAGTGCTGGCTGCATCTCCACGCCACAGCTGACACCAGGACAAGCCTGAAGGACTTAGTCTTCAGAGGAGGCTCCTCCAGTTTATAGTCAACTGTTCCGAGCCAGCCCGGGGTCATTCAAGGTTAAAAGAGTCTACTGGCTATGGGAAGATACTGATGCCCTGTTCCAAAGCTAACTTCCTCCTTTCAGCCCCTGCAGATGTTGTTTAGCAGGTTAGCTCGGGACTTTCCGAGAGATAGTTAGCTAAGATAAGATCGAAACTGTTCCGAGATAAACCACAAGATGTTCCCCTGGTGGTATTATCTAGAGACATTCTCGGGCCCCTCCTACTGCTTAGTTCCTGCCTCCACCCCATATAAGCTTTTGCTTTTGATTCAATAAACGGACCTTGATAGGAACGCTACTTGGTCTCGCCTCTTTATTTCCCGTCCCATCCCTCAGGTATGGCTCCCCTCGTGACCCCGTAATTACTGATCCTGCTGGACGGGACAGTTAAGTCCCAGAGCTCGCTGGATGCTGCTGCCATCCCCAGACCTCCTTGGGGGACCATGGCCAGATGCCACCAGGAAAGTCCTTCTGACCATTTCCTTCTCCTACACCAGCAGTGTCCTTTCTGAATATCCAGGGTCCCCCCGAACTCACAGCCATCAGGCACACAGGCTACACCTATGGCCACTTAGGCCCAACTTCCCCATCTGGAATTTCCTGCTGGAATAGTGAGCTCCAGCTGCCTCAACAGTGTCATACACTGAGGCCTTAGAGCCTGCCCCTGGAGGCAGCAAGTGTGAACTGAAGGTGGCTTTCCTTGGCCTGTAGATGGCCACCTCCTAGCTGAGTCTTTCTGTGGTTTTTATTTCTCTATGCCTGTGTCCGGATTTCCCCCTTTGTAAGGATATCTCATTTAAACTGCATTTTGGATTAAATCTCATTTTGCTCCATTTGTATTAATGTGCTAATTAGATCTGTAATGTAATTAGCCGCTCTCCCGCACAAGGCCCCAGGCTTAGGACCCCAGCCTAGGAATCGGGTGGGAGGCTATACTTCAATCCACAGCACAGACAGTGCCGGCTTTTGAGCTTGGCTGCACTACATAGACATGGCAGAGGCCACTGGAGAGGGTGTTGCAGGGACAACCGCTCCTCATCCCTCTGAGCCTGTCACTCATCTCCATCCCTGCCATGAGGGGACTTAGCTGAACCTGAAGAACGTTAAAGACTCCCCTAAGAGCTGAGACCTTGCTCCATGCTGTCAGTGGGGCACAGAGCAGGTCTGGAATAATTTATAAAAACGCTCTATGTTCAAGTCTCTGTCTGTGTGTGTGTGTGGGGGGGTGTGTGTATGTGCAGGTGCCACGTTTTGTTGCTGTTTTGCTCTCTCTCACTGGGGCCTAGACTCCCTGATTTGGTGAGGTTGTCTAGGCCCCAGGAATCTACCTGTCCCCACCTCTTCGGCGCAGCCACTACAAGCACATGCCACTGTTAGCTGGATGTCAGGGTGTGAGTCAAGTCGTCATCTTTCCAGCTGTTGCCCTGTGTCCTGTGTTAGCAAGGGCAAAGTAATGGACGCTGCTTGAAGAAGAGAACAGATGCTGCCTGTTTTCCCACTTCACACTGTGTGAGACACTCCTGTTCTCACTTCCCCCTCTGTAACAGAGCGCTCCACGCTGGGTGACAGTTCTGAACACAGGAACCACCCGGAGCCCAGGGAGCATCCTGCCTTGACTGCCAGCTTCTGTTCCTTCCGGTGGGTTCTGTCTTCTGCCTGTTGCAACCTCTCTTGTCACACGGCCCTGTTCTCTGCATCTCTGGCGCATCTTTCCTTAGGAGCCCACCAGTCACACTGACTCAGGAGCCATCACACTTGAGTGTGGCCTCATTCTAAGAAATGCTATAGCTGCTTTTTCCAAATGTGGTCATTTTCCCACTGGGGACTTGAACTTCAGTATTTCTGCCTGAGGGACACACGGCTCACAGCAAGCATGCTGGGCAAGGCTTGGGATGTCACCTTCAGAGGCCCTGCCGTGGTACCCCAAAGAGCTCAAGCAGAGATGTCACTGGGTCACAGAGCTGACCAGCGTGTGAGTGGCCAAGCACTGTCCTCACTCAGACCCACGTTCGTTGACACTGCAGGTCCCATGCCCGCTGTGGAGACTCTAGCAGAGAAGCAATGTCGCTGCAGCTGACTGCAGGTTCGATGCTCTGTGGACGTTCTGGGATACCAGTGTGGGCACAATCGTCTACCCCTTCCTACCCCGAGCCACCACTCCACCCGAACTCCCCCCCCACCCAATCCCTGACCACTTCCCACGTCAGACAGCGTCCCTCTGGCTACAGACCCAGTTCTCAGCAGCCAATGATAGATGGCCAGGGTCAAAAGTCCCCCTGACACACCTCAGCCACCTTCCAGATTCCTGTCTTCAGCTGCAGCCATAATGAACGTTCTGCGGAGTTTCCCAGATGATCAGCCCTGGACCACCAATGTCAGCAGTACACACTTCTCACAGCAGCTGTTCAGAGGTGTGGGTGAAAGTACAGAACACTTGGCAGTCGAATTGTACCAAATTCTACGCTGACCCTGAGAAGTCCTCACGCCCTTGGACATCTGGAAGCATGCCAAGACAGTGGGAACACTAGAGGGTCCCTCACCTGTCCCCAAGGTCCGTCTCCACCCACAGCCACCACAGGCAGGCAACCAAGCGCCCCCTGGTGGATGCTTTGTATTCCCATAATAACCGTGGGCTCAGGCAAAGGAACTGCAGAAGAGACCCTGAGCTCCAGACCAATGGTGATAAAGCAAGAGGTGGTGGCCTATGGTCACAGAGCCACCTGGTAGAGCCGGGATTGGAGGCTGCTGGAAGGCCATGGAGCAAGGACAGCTCACTGCCACAGGCCTCAGCTTTCTACTGGGAAAGTCTTGGAAGGGCATAAATTTTAACTCTTTCTAGTTCCCGTGTGTGTTGAAAATAGGTTATATGCTATTGTGGGGAATAAAGGGAGCCACACTATGTTGTTTATTTATTTGTTTGTTTTGTTTTGTTTTGTTTTTTAAAGACAGAGTCTTATTTTGTAGTTCTGGCTGTCCTGACACTCACTAGGTAAACCAGGCTGGCCTTGAACTCACAGAGATACACTCCTGCCTCTATCTCCCTGAGTGCTGGGATGAAAGGAGTGCACCACCATGCCTGGTCAGGAAAACACAATATTTTAATCACCCTTAGAAAGACCTGTGCTTTAGTGAGCTGTTTATCTTCTAAAACTCCTTCCTTCTCTTTTTTCTTGCCCGCCTCCCCCAGCCTCCTGTTTCCGTTTACCTCTCTGCCAGAGCCTCGCCAAGCTTTTCCTCCTTTATCTCTTTAAAATCTTTAAAATGAACATTCTGAGAATGTTCATCACAGAGAACACTTTCTTTGGAAAGCACTGCAGCCTCGGGTACCATCTCTTCAGATTGCATGGGGACACCATTACTTTCCAGAGACTGACACAGCTCGGCAGCTGCAGAGTCAACATCCAAGATTGCTTAAGCCGGTGGAGATACTCCTTCTCTGAGATTTTAGGATTTGCACAAGCCCTAAAGACCTTGTCACTTGGTGGGTGCAGTAGTCAGGGCACATTCGCTGGTATCCTGGGGCTGTGCTGCTGTACCTAGACCCGAAGGTGCTGGGGTCTGCGTAGCTGTGTCTTGGTCATGTGTTGTCACATCCCCAAAAGCTTGGAGCTGCTGCAAACACAGCAAGTGCACTCGACACAGTTAGTTCCACAACAAAACAGACCAAGCCTGGCAAAGCAGGAGGAGGCACCCATCCCCCTGAAGCTCAGACTCAAACGTCTGAATAACCACTGCATACCTAATGTTCATTGTTAGAAAGATCAGAGCTTAGCAATTACCTAAAAGGTATTTCCCCTCAAATTACAGTCTGAAAACACAGCCTGCCCTTAGAGCCTACCTTGGGCTCCTTGAGTGACATAATTAGGCCCAAGTTTTATAATGATTTTGGCCCCAATGCAGAAATAATCTTAGTTTTATTCATCTACTGCTTTAATGACCTCAGATACGTCAAAGGGCAGAGTCACAGACACCACATGTTGAAGTGATGCTTCTACAGCTAAGCCAGGAGGACCCGGAGAGAAGCCTTCCTCACCTACCTTACCAGCGAGCATCACAGAAAATGGTACATGGCAGGACATGAGCTGACAGATGGCAGGGACACACACACACAGACACACAGATACACAGACACACACACTGACACACACACACACACACATGCAGGCCCATGCATCTTGTGGAACAGTCTTCATCCTCTCTTACAGACACAGTAATATGAAATATCTAGAATGTCTGGTGCTTTTTTCTACTTCATCACCCACCAGTGTAAGTTGCTGTTTCTAGGAGACCTTGCCCCATGGTGGGCGCCCAGTGAGCACATGTTGGAGAGCCAAGCTCAAGGCAGAGATAGTGCAACCCACATGTTGGACAGTGTGCTTCACTGCCTTCCAGGAACACCACAGGTAGCAAATGTTTTCTTACTGCCCTGCTAGAAAAACATGCACGGAGTGTACACAGCCTCTCTCTTTGCAGCTGCCTCACAAAGGACGTGCAGACGTGGGAGTGCCGATGATGCCCGGGCTTGCTTCAGGAGGCTACTGTCCCCTGAGAAAGCCGGAACAGTGACAACACTGCAAAATGTGTCTCAATCCGTTGTGACATCTACTTAGTCCACGGAATGTCCACTGTCTTATGGTCAGCTTCCCCAAAGGCATAGAAAAGGCAAGTGGCCACACACCCTGAATGTGGGATGCCTGGGGTCACTCATTCCCTGGAGTGTGTCCTCTGAGATGAAGTTCAGGGAACTGGTGGAGGGGGGGGGGAGGAGTGCTCATTAAACTGTTGTTTTCTTCTGCACAAATCAATAGCCCACTGACCAGTGTCAACATAGGACATGGATGAACCAGAGCAATGGCGGGGGGTTTTCTCTCCTTACTGGGGTATGAGGTGTAGTGTGTGGGAACACAAGGTCCCAGAACAAGGAAAAGCCCAGACGTTCCTCTCTTTAGCCCAGAGGGGAGTACATTCTCTCCTCCATGCTGCTGTTCTCCTTTCTATGGACTCGCCACAGAATCAGGGCTGGGTGGGCAGGGCTCTGCAGAAGGAACCGCTGTAGTGGTGGGAGATGCTTGCCGACTAACAACATAGCAAGTCTAAAAGATTTATAATATTATGGGCGTTTTACCTATATCCATGCCACGTGTCACGTGTGTGTAGTGACTGTGAAGGCCAGAGGAGATCGTGGGTTCCTTGGGATGGAGTCACAGGTGGCTGTGAGCTGTCATGTGAGTGCTGGGAGTGCAACGCAGGCTGTCTGGAAGAGCAGACAGTGCTCTTAGCTGCCAAACCATCTCTCCTGCCCTGAAATATACTTTCAATCCAATCATTTTGGACTTAATGTAGGCCACTAAGAAAAGAAGCAAGCGTAGTCCTGACACAACAATAGCAATCACATGCAAATTTATGCATATGGTCCAAATGCTCTGTGTGCTTGTGTGTGTGTATGTGTTGTTTAAACACACTTATTTCTGGAAGAGATATGAGCTGATATGCTAGTCAGCATCACTAAAACAAATAGTCCCAAATGGTCAGTGATAGATACCTATTTTTCAATATGCTAGTCTTCAGCATATAAAGTGTATATGGATATTACTTGGGATGTGTCCAAATGATTGTAGCTAACTGAATATTGAGATATCAAACAGTTTTGCACCAGGTGGAGATGGCCCTGAAACATGGAGGCCAGTGGTGTGTCATGTCAGTCCATGGTCTGTGTTAGTAGGAGGACACAGAGACACATCAGAGCCATGAAGGAGACAAGGTCTTCCAGACCCACTGAGGGTCTGGCGTCATTTCTTCCCTACGTACCCCAAGTTCTAGAGAGAAGCAGTCTTCGGGTACACTGTCCGGACTCAGCATATGATCTCAACGACCACGCCTGGACACACTGGGGTTTACAGGATGTCCAACCTTCAGGAGACTTGGGAAGAGGAGGGCAGACCTCAAGCAGGAGTCTCATGTCGCCCAGGCTGGCCTTAAACCTGCTATGCAGCTGAGGATGGGCAGCCTCGGACTTCAGGTCCTGCTGCCTCTCTGAGCACTGACATTATCAGTGTTTGCCACCACATCTGGTTTATAAGGTGTTGGGGACTGAACACAGGACGTCTCACGCGCTAGACAAGCACTGTCGACCAAGCTGCAGCCCCAGTCCTTCCCTCCTGCTCTCTTTTGCCTTCCTTCCTTCCTTCCTTCCTTCCTTCCTTCTTTCTTCTATTTCCCCTGCTGGGAGTAGATGCCGGCAACTTGTTCATTCTACCTCTGAGTATATCTTAGCCCAGAAATACATTTTTCTTCAAAGAGCAGCTCTGCAGAACTCTGTCTCCCTCCCTGGCACAGATTCTGTCTCAGGGCCTGTTCTGCGACCTGAGGGCACAGCCATGGACTGAGGCTCCAGGAGACTGGGCGGATGACCTGCTCTGTTCCACCCGCCTCAGGGCCTCAGCTACGTGGGGTCCAGGGGACAGGCAGGCAACAGCCTTCCCAGACCTGGCTCTTTGACATCTCCCTTCCATCTGGTCAGAGAACTCCGATAGACAGATTCTGGAGTGTAGTTCAGTCTTATTTTGAGTCATTTGACTGGGGTCTTACTTTTTAAAGGGTTTGTGGAAATAAAAAAAAAATCATATAAAGCTTATTTTGCTTTCACATGTTACAAATCAAAGGAATCATTGTGGAAAAAAAAAAATGCCCCTGTGGCCTGAGATGGTCTGATTTCTGAAGGCTTTTCCAGAACAGATTCACAGCTCCAAACACAGGCCACTTAGGTTCCCTAAGATGCACTGTGAGTCAAGAGGCATGTGGTCATGACGCACCAAAGCCCAGGCTTTTGTTTTGTAAGACATTTTTATTGTTGAGGCAGGAGATGTAGTATTTGTTGTTTCTTATTAAAGAGAAAAAGACCATTTCACCAGAAAAGCAAAAACACTTTCCAGATACCCCATGATTCATCCACCAATGGCCTCACAAAGATCTGTTCCATGACATTTATTGCATTTTTGGCTAAAATTGAAAAGAAATGAAAGTGGAAAAAAAATAGTCAAAATTAACGATGGCCCTACAGAGTCGTGCAAATGTCCTAAAAGGGACAGTCTAAGCTGCGAAGAATTCACAGGCGGGCTATGTTATTTTAAAATATTCCTCATAGTGACATCAAACCCATATTTCATACCTCCAGGGGCAAATTAGAGTCCACTTGATTAGTGGTGTCGTGCTGCTGTTTCCCAGAGTGTGTTCCTGAGGCACCAGGAGCTGCCCCTCCACCAGGGTCTGTGGGGCCTAGAGGGGAAAATGAGAGCTTGCATCTTTTTCTGTGACTTGGAGAGCCATGCACTCCAGTAGCCGAGCAAAGTCTCTGGCACAGTAAAAATGCCCTACCAACTCGCCAGCAACTTGGGAGACATTTTAGAAGGTATCTTAGAGGGCACGTTGGGGTGCTAAGGACCAAGATCGATGGCTAAGGAATACAGTGCAGTTGCTGATGCGGCAACCTCGTGCTTTGTAGGCAAGCCACATCTCTACTCTGTGTCTCAGTTTACCCGGGTGTATCACAAGGTTTGAGATGCCCTACCTGTAGTCATTAGGGTTGATATCATGATTATTCATACCCCTAGTTCCCTGTTAATGTGATATGTGTCCCTCCATTGACCATGCTTGGCTGTGTGGCAGGCTACACCTAACCTGGGTGTGTGGGACTTAAGCTAACGGCATGCCAAAGTTCTAACCAAGAAATGTCATTGGAGGGCATTCAGCTCCAGCTGTTTTCCAGGACACGGTTGCTTCGTGAGATGGGAAGTTGTGAGACACAGCAGCAGCCTCTGTAACACAGTGAGAAGACACGCTTACCCCTATGGCCACCAAGAACGTGGGCTATCCGCCACTTCGGTCACACTGTCCATACGGAAGCTCAGAGCCCTCCTGTTCTGATACTTCAACATTCTGGAACGCCTCTGGCCCTGCCCTGAACGCTCCCATCTGGTCTCCCTGTCTTTGCCAGCCTCCTGCCCATGAGAGTTTCCTTGACTTCTTTCATCAAAATCTACAGAGCAAAGGATTTTTACTCTCTACAGGTGTGTGTGTGTGTGTGTGTGTGTGTGTGTGTGTAGGTCTGAGAAGGCTAACAACTCAAACCTGCTTATTCCAGATTCTGAAGGGTTGGCTCTCTGTGAAGTTCATAGCAGCTGGAGCCCAGAATCCAGTGGTCTGGAAGCCTGAGAAGACTCCTGGGAAAGAACTTATTTAGAGATGGTCTCCAGTGGACATTACAGGGTGTTCTTGGGTTCCATTGTACTGCGATGTTCTGGAACTCTCCAGGATGATAATGGTGGGAGCCAGCTGTGATACTTCAAGGATTCTTGGGAAGGAGATATGCTTTAAAGGCAGGGGTAGGCGCAGGCAAGCATGCATGCAGGTGACTAAGGTGAGGCATTAACCCTCAGTAAGACCAACCGAGAATAGCATGCATGGTGACATTGGTCTTTGACAAACTTCTCTGCAGGGCAAGAGCTACTCAAGAGGCTGGGTCAGAGGGGTCACGTGAGCCCAGGAATTCCCAGGCCGGCCTGAGCAACATGATGAGATCCCGTGTCTCCAAATAAAGCCAGGGTTAAGCCTGCATGTGAGTCTGTGACGAGAAGAACCTCAAGGACAGAGAAGATTCCAGACTTGTTTCCACCATCATGCTGTGGGGATGAGGGTGAGCCACTTGGAGGGTGCCATGTGAAAGCCATCTTCAGTTCACCATGATGCCTGGAGGGTAAAGGAATTATTTACCAGGTGTGCCCAACCTTTAGGCATTACATGACATTGTCACCTACAGCTTAAACATAAGATCTGCATACTCGAGTTACATGGTAATAAACACACACACACACACACACACACAGAGAGAGAGAGAGAGAGAGAGAGAGAGAGAGAGAGAGAGAGAGAGAAAGAAGAGAGAGAGAGAGAGCGCTCATGTTCTAAGTCTGTTGACTGTTTCATGTTGGGCCCGTCCACAGACCACAGTTTTCCTGGGCATTGGGCTGGACATGCTTGGAACTTCAGGAATAGAGCAGAGAGAGCTCAGGCCACTGCACAGTTGTGAGCTGTCCGCGCTCTGCGTCTTTCTCGCGTACTTAGCAGCAGTGATCACACAGTCCCCTGCGCTGCCTCTGTGCAGCCCCCGGAGGCTCCCGGAGGACAGACTGGCTCTCTCAGGTCACCTTTTCTTACTTTTTCTCCCCGACTCTTCTCTGTTGGATCCATTTTACCTGTTTTATTTATTTATTTTCTACTGCTCAGTCTGACCCAGAAAGTCTTGCTACCCAGGCTGACAGGCTTCCCCCTTCCTCTCAATTCTGTTTGGGGGCGTATTATTTGACTTTACCATAGGGTCATATATGGAGATTATGCTATTATAGGGATGTCCCTTGCAAAAGCCATGTTGAGACCGAATTGCCACCATGACGGTATTAAGAAGAGGAACTTTAGCCAGGCACAGTGGTGCACGCCTTTAATCCCAGCATTTGGGAGGCAGAGGCAGGTGGATCGCTGTGAGTTCGAGGCCAGCCTGGTCAACAAAGTGAGTCCAGGACAGCCAAGGCTACACAGAGAAACCCTGTCTCAAGCAACAACAACGACAATGACAACAACAACTTTAAGAGAGAGTGAGGCCAAGAGAATTTGTCATCCTGTTTGGATGTTGCAGTCACAATGCATTGGTTACCGCAGGAGCGTCCTGGTGGCGAGGATGGCTTTAGTCTCCTTCAGGCCTCATGTTCCCACCACCCCAACCTCTTCTGCTAACAATCGGATGCCCTCCACATGATAACATAACAAGGAGGCCTGTAAGAGATCCAGAACCTTCACTTTGAAGTGTATAAAACATCACTAGGGTTGTTACAAACAAGTTCATCTTCTTTATAAACTACCTAGCCTGCCACATTTTGCCCCAGAAGCAGAAAACTACTAAGTCCAGTCCAGTTCACACTGGATGAGGCGCTTGTTAGGGCATGCTCTGAAATTTACACTTGGGAGCTGAGCCGCAGTGCGTAAGGATTCTGAAGTCTAGTGCAATGAGATAAACGTGTGGAGAAATAGGTGTGAACGGGGTGAGGCAAAAGGCTACTCTGTGAGGGTTTCAGTCCCTCTGGATTCATTATGTTGTAACCAAGGTCGCAAAGCGTAGTGTCAAGAGATTGGGTCTATGGGAGACAAAAAGGCACAGATAGGGGTGGCGACCTCAAGTTCCAAGGGAGCTGCCATCTTCTGTGTCATGTAAGGACACAGAGAGCGTACATCTGAAGGGAGCCAGCTCCCAGGAGGCCCTGACTCTTAGCTGCGTGGTCTGGGCCCTCTGTGCCCCCAGAACTATGAGAAGCAAACGAAAGCTGCTTGGGAATTACTCTGCTTCAGGGTAGTTTGTTACAGGGAGATCATGTGTGCTGAGCTACCTCAGGAGCTGGACACGACGTCACCCCTATTTTCAGAAAGATGGCATGCTGTCCCGTTTCACGATATTCTGTGATTTATCGGATATTCGTCTTTTGTTAAATAAATAAAGCCATTGATGAGAAAAATAAAAACTATCCACTTCAGGGGAGGGAGGGAGGCCTCTGGTACAGCCTGGAGAAGCCTGGTGTCCACCAATCCAGGCCCACATGCCCTCACACAGTGGGAGCTCATTTCCCTCTGCAGCAGCTGCCAGCCAAGCGCCAGGAGGGCCGGAACCTCCTTCCCACTCTTGCTGTGGTGTTCATCCTTCCTCAAGCACAGGCTGTTTGGCTTTGCTGGGACGGGAACTAAGTCAACAGGAAACCTGCCCGGGCCACATCCTATAAAACAGATTCTCCAAACACTCGAGGCCTTGCTGGGTCCCTTCTCACCAGAACAGCTTTCGTGCAAGACCAGGATGTCCTGAGGCCCTGCAGGAACCGGGTGCTCGGGGCTCTGGCAGGCACAGGGTGGCTCTCCTTTGTTAAGAAAAAATCAATGTCAGGGACACGCGCTGGAGTAGCAGTGAGCAGGATTGACACCATCCACCTCGCTCGATAACCAGCTGGGCAATGGCCTTGCCATGTGCACCTGAGACCAGAGGAGGAGGAGGAAGATGGACCGAGCAGCATCCCAGCCGGGCAGTGGAATGTGTCTCTCCCTCATTCTCTGGTCAGCACATGGAGGAGGGACACTTGAGGAAGCCAACTGGCTCACAGGTGATTACAACAGTGACCCCAGTCAGCATGCTGGGCCCCACACTATGATAAGGTCCCATCAAAACTAGAACTGATCAGAGAATGCATACATTCCTTTCTGCTTGGCAGAGAGTCAAGAGTATATTTATAAAAACACGAATAAGGGATTGGCATTTGAATGTTTTAATAAATCGCAGGAATGTGGGAGTCCAGGTGATCCACAGAAAGAAGAAAAAAAAATGGAAAGCAATGTGCTTCAACGTTGAAGGAATGAGACCAATTAAAGTCCTGGCCGGAGGCATCCCGGGGTGGATCCAAGCAGGAGACTCTCACTGCCACACAAAGGTGAGGATGGAAGAGTGTATCCAAATTATCAGGATTATTTAGCTGTGCCCATGCCAAAATAATTTTTTTTTTTCTGTGTAATTTACAGGATGACATCAGATTTCCTTGAAAATGAAAACATTACATGTTGGCTATAATTTTAAGGTCAAAAGAAAAAAATTTGGACATATGCTTAGGTGTATTCATGTATTAGAAATGTCTGTCTGCTGTCAAATAAGGTGATCTTCATGAATAGTCACTTTATAATAAGGGTTCCAACCTTTTCTATTTATAGCATCTTAACCGAGAGAGAGAAGTTGAATTGGCTTTTCATAGCTGTGTGTTTAAGCTAGCTGCCTCCAGCTCCTTCTGGATCACGGCAGACCATAACAAGTAGTGCACATCTTACAGCCAAATCTGGAAAAGCATCACAGTAAGTCTGCCGAGTAGGACCTGGGCTGCCATGGGTGTTTGACAGAGAGCCCAGGGACGCTGTGCTTGGGAGACTTGCATATGTGGGAGTCTTTGTAAGGACAAGATGTACACGTCTCACCCACCATTAGCTCTCTGTGACCCCAGAGATCTGTTTCTATTGCTCTGGTTTCCACTAAGATCTGCTGGTATAGAGAGCAGTCCCCGAGTTGGATCCCCAGAACCCATGTGCAAAATGCTGGGAGTAGAGGACGGAGAGACGACCCAGTGGCTATGAGCACGCACTGCTCTTGCAGATGATCT
This sequence comes from Acomys russatus, assembly GCF_903995435.1. NCBI lineage: Eukaryota > Metazoa > Chordata > Mammalia > Rodentia > Muridae > Acomys > Acomys russatus. The sequence goes on along the minus strand of NC_067144.1, from coordinate 72,604,578 downwards.
GAGCTCAGGTTCCAGCACCGAGGTTAGGTGACTGACAACTTCCTGTAACTGTAGCCTGACAGCCTCTTCTGACCTCTGTGAGTACATACCCACACCGAGGCACTTAGATTTACAAGTGTGTAGCAGCGCACGCTTACAATCCCAGTGCTGAGAGCACAGAGACAGTCATGTCCCTGGGGCCTGCTCAGTGACAGCAAGGGGGCCCTGGGTCAAATAAAGAAAATGGTGGCAGATGCCTGAGGAACACACCCAAGGCTGCACCACACGTGTGTGCCTACACGCAAAAAGAAAGAAAACCACAAAGCTAGTACCATAAAGCCTGTTTGCTGATAAGGGGTCCCCACTGGTACAGCTGTGCAGCCTTCAGAGTCCAACTTGGTACAATCCCTTCTGCTGAAAATAAAGGTTTCTCTATATTGAACCACCTTCCCCCAGCCGGTGGCTGCTCTAATGTGCCCCCCAAATGAGTCAGGAAGTGTTTTACCTGCCTCATGGTGAAGTAGCCGCACTCACCAGGTTCTGCCTTGTTGACCCATAGCCTCACTGTGTTCCCAAGATGCCTCTGTGGTGGAGAGGATGCCATGTGTCAGCCCCAAGGCCGCAGCTGGACAGCCAGCCACTGGTGAGCACTATGAGCCGTGATGGGAGAGGGCAGCCTGGTCCTGGCCAGTTACGATGCCTGCACAAAGGAAACAACGGAAGCAAGCACACTCACAGAGCCTTGCACAGGGAGTAGGCACACCCACTGAGCCTTACACAGGGAGTGGGCACACCCACTGAGCCTTGCACAGGGAATGGGGACACCCACAGAGCCTTGCACAGGGAATAGGTACACTCACAGAGCCTTGCACAGGGAGTAGGCACACCCACTAAGCCTTACACAGGGAGTGGGCACACCCATGGAGCCTTGCACAGGGAATGGGGACACCCACAGAGCCTTGCACAGGGAGTGTGCAAGGGATTTCATCTACTTCACTCAGTGGGAGCCTGTGCTGATCTGATGAAAACGCACTTGGGCCTACTGGGTTGGAACTTGGGGCAAATGCTCTGCTACCACAGAGGTGTATTCTTAGCCTGAGATCATGCTTGCATGTATGAATGTACATGTTTTGCCATGCTTGCCTGTGTGTGCCAGTGTGTGTGAGTGTGTATGTATGTATGTGCATGAGTGTATGTATGTATGTGGTGTGTGTACGTGTGCATGTGTGAGCATGTGATATGTGTGAGTGTACTCAAGGGTGCATGTGCATGTGTGTATGTAAGAGTGTGAGTATATGTATGTGTGCATGTGCATATGTGTGTATGGTGTGTACATATGTGTGTGCTATGTATGTGTGCATGTGTGTGGTGTGGTACGTGTGTGTGTGTGTGTGTGTGTGTGTGTGTGTGTGTGTGTGTGTGTGTGCAGGATTTTATAGAAGCCAGGGGTTAGTGTCTGTATCTTCCATGTTTTCTTGAGACATTTTGTTTTTTGAGACAGTGTCTCTCACTTAGCCTGTAACTTGCTATTTTGTGTAGACTGGCTAGCCAGCAAGCCTTAGGAACCCTCCTCCCTGTTCCTTCCCCAGAGCTGGGGGTGGAAGGGTGTGTGCCATCATGCCTGGCTGTTGAGTGATGCAGGGGATCCCAACTCAGGTCCCCATGCTTGTGTGGCAAGCACGTACCTGCTAAGCATCTCCCCAACTCACAGTGCCCTTCCACATCACCACCGAGCATCTCCCCAACTCCCCTTCCTGCTTAGAAGGAGATAATTAAGTTGTTACCGTAAGGCTTACAATACACGATGGGTCTGGAAACCCTGGGAAATGGGCGGCCTTTGGTGTGGAGTGGATCCACGGTTGTCTTCAGATCTGGAAACACTAATAAAGAAAAACGATGTAGCACTGGATGTTTAAGCCACGTGACCCCTGCTCTCGCTAACGTTTCCTGCAGGGAACCCTGGGGAATTGTCAAATATAAATAAAACCCAGGGAAGGTGAAGCTGAAGAGAGAGTTATTGAGGAGCTGGGATACGGTTAGGGCTACTTATGTGGCAGCCGGGAATGCGGGGCTGCCAGATGCAGCTAATTCGGGAAGAATAATTTCCTATTGAAATAACAAGTAAAAGGTGTCCAAAAGAGATGGCATGGCATTTTTCCTCCACCAGCCACAGCATTGGGAGTATGCTGCATAAATACCAATTAGAAGCAACCTGGTGCTGCCCTTCACTCTGATGGCAGAAGCATACCAGGCTGTAGGTAAGCGCCCCACCCCCCCACACACACCCCCCCCCCCGCCCCCGCCTGTATGTTACAGAGATCACCCACACCAAGGCACCTCTGCTGTATTTATGAGCAAGCCAGGAATTTTGGTTATTGCATTATTTTTATTCAAAAGGGAGCCCTGCTGATTAGTGTAGCATTTGGTTTGGCTTTGATGTTTGTGGTCATTCGTGTTTACTCTACACAGAGCTTGGGCACTCTTTAGGGCCAGATCCTGCAGGCCCAACAATCTTCCTGGAGGAGACATCCTACAGAAACAGCTCCCGTGGTCTTTCTGTAGCTTCCTGAAGGTCAGTTAACGGCAAATGGCTAGGGGGGTGCTCAAGTGAGGAGGGCTCCTGCAGAAACACCAGTGGTGGTGCTTGGTCTGGTGCTGGGAATTCTGATGCTAACTACTACCCCAAAGACCTAGCGGCTGCCCTGAAACACATTCTCATGAGCTCCGAACATTGCTGTGTAACCTTGCCTCCCTGTTTAACCAATAAAAAACCTGATACCTGGGCAGGGCCGGAGGAAGGTAGATGTGGCAAAGATTTGCGGGCTGTGGAAGAAGAGGATCTTGGGAAGGAGAAACAGATGGGTACCAGAGGAGAAAAACGGAGGAGAATGGCCATGGGATGGGCAAGAGCCATGTGGGCCCAGAGGAGGAACTCTGAAGTTCCACATGGAAAAAAGTGGCCCAGATGGACAGCCTTAGCAAGTATTTTGGCATTATGGATGGAAGGTAACCAAATAGAAATTATTAGAGGCAGATGGCATGGGATGGAGGCTGGGAGATAGTAGAAGGTAGCTTAGGAAGTAATATCTGCCTTGCCTCAGGTGATAAGGCTATTCTAAAATAGATCAGGTGTCTATAGCTTTATTGATTGTGAAAGCAGGTTAAATAATACTGCCATAATAATTATAAGTCTAATAATAAATATTTATTAGGCCTTACCATTAAATTAGCAATAATACACTAAAGTGGCAATATTGGGTGATTATAGACAAATCATGCTTGAAAATGCCCTGGTAAAACCGTTATTTTGCATAATAACTAAACGAATAATAACAAGTCATTATAGCAGCAGCATTCCAATTCTCTATGGCTACATAACAAACCACAGCAACATTCTGTGGTTTGAAGCAACCACCATTTTATTCTAACACCTGACTATGTGAGTCATGAACTCCGCCTAGCTTGGATGTTTATTGTTGCCATAGCAAAGTACCTGAGGCTACATAATACAGAAAGTAAGGAGGCTGCCTTAACTCAGTTCTGCAGGCGGAATGTCCAGCATTGGGTAGTTCCATCAGTCTGAGCCCCACTGGCTAGCTACAAAATAGCTACTGGCATCACAGCAAGAGTAAGTGTGACGGGGAGTGATTCCATGGCAAGGCAGGAAGCCCGGGGAACTGAGGCTCTCAGACTGTTCTTTGGCAAGAGGCTTTTCATGAGAAGTAACCAGAGTCCCAACAGAACTACTTAATGCAAAAGCAGCTTTGGGATTTTTGTTTTGTTTTGTTTTTCAAGACAGGGTTTCTTTGTGTAACAGAGCCCTGGCTGTCCTGGACTCTCTTCGTATACCAGGCTGGACTCAAACTCACAGAGATCCACCTGCCTCTGCCACCCAAGTGCTGGGATTAAAGGCGTGTGCCACCACAGCCTGTCCAAGAGCAACTTTGTAACAATGGCTGGTGGCAAAGGCCATGGCCTTGTTTGGGACCAATAGATATAAAGTGACAAACAGTAACAAATTATTATTGTGTCCTCACTAAGGCCAGAACGGCTTTGAAAACATATATCTGGTTTTCTCGCTTTTCCACTTAAAACTCTGTAGCAGTTCTTCGGTTTTAAGACAAAGCTGTGACTTTGCAACAGAGAGAACAAATGTGTTTGTTGAGTTCCGGAGACCAGAGTAGGCTGACTGCTGGTTAGCGCAGAACTTTCCAAGGACCCTTTTCCTGCACAGAGCTCTTTCTCCAGGGTCGCCCATCCTACCCTCTGCCCCTTCCTCACACCTTCACCTCCCCTAGCGCTGTCCTCCGGTCTCTGCTTCCTGGGCGCTTTCCCTAGGAGGACACCTCAGGCGTTTCTGGCCAGTTAGCTCCACTGTGATGCAGGCTCCAGAAGGCTGGCTTCTTGGAGCTACTGCTCACACTGGAACCCTGTGTTCTGCTCGGACGCTCTGAGAAACGCTATATTCCCAACAACCAGGCCACAGCGTGTACACCAACATGTCAGTGTAGAAGGTACATGACAAATGTGCCCAAGACTTAATCCAGAGGACTTAGCTCAATTGTCAGATCTGAGTAACTGGAAAATTAACTTACCTCATGAGCACTCTTGCAGACAGGCATTTTTGTTCCTCGCTCTCTAATGAAGCTCTGGTTTTAAGCGTTGGGCAGGCTCAGGGGAGGCGCAGGGGAGGCTGCCATCTTGAGATAAGTCTTGAGAGGGTATTAGCAGTCAGCCACTGGGCTGGTTGTAAAGGCATGACCTAGTTTGGGTTCAAAGGGCACAGGAAGGATTCTGGGGCTTCTAGGGAAGATGTCCTCTCCCTAATAAAAGATAGGCATAGGACGACCAGCGTGCCCCTATTTGGTTGGAACTTTAAAAAACAAAACAAAACAAATAAAACAAACAAATAAGCAAAAACCAACCCTCAGGGTGTTGATCAAAGGGGATGTTTGACCACATAGGGTGTAGCCAGGCCTTTCTTTTGAGCCTCGATGAGCTTGCAGCAAAAAGACAACCACGACCATGAGGTGATACATTTAAGAATGAGACTCTACCTGGGAAAGAATTTCTTAAAAGAACAAGACCTTCGATGACGTCATTCAGCCACACTCTGGAGTCTTCTCCTGACATCTTGTCATGTGGCACAACTAATGGGTCCTCCCTATGGCTCAGGTCCTTCTTAGTGAACATGCCATTCTGCATGGCTTAGAGAAACCCTAGGTGATGTGGGTCAAATAAGTGGTGGGACTGAGCTGGAGTGCTCAATGGTCAGAGCACTGCCTGCTCTTGCAGAGGACCCAGACTCAGCCTCAGTGCCCACACACTGCCTGAGACTCCAGCTCCAGGGTGTCCCAGACCCTCTTCTGATCTCCAACAGCACTGCACTCATAAGGTGTACACATACAAGCAAACACTCATCTACATAAAATAAGTAACCTAAAAATGTTTAAGCGGTGGCCATGTTCTACACATGGTGGCCGACAGTAGGACCCTGGAAACAACAGGAGCATCTTGCTGTCGTAGGTGCTGCCTGCACACCATCTGTTCAAACACTGCCAAACAGAGATATCCTGTGTTGAAAAAAGACCAAGCACAATTAAACTGCAAGTCTTACCTGCTGGGGCAGGCAGGGCCATTATTCGAGCGTTTCCACTAAGTAAATAAACGTTCCCGAGGCCTTGTGTGCCGTGCGCATGGCAAGTGGGGGCAGGTGCGCTGTTCTGTCTTCTTTCGCACGTTTTTTCACGCCCCGATGGAGGCGTGTGTGGTTTGGCTCCGTTAAAAAATTCTCCACCCTCCTCCATAAGCTTAGAAACAAAAGTGCTCCCTTTACACATCTCTCATCAGCCTTTCATCCGGGGACTGTCCTGCACCTAGGACCGATGGCACACTGAGGATTTCAAAGGGAGGCCTCCCCGTAGGCTGGAGCTCCTGGCTTCCCTTTGCATTCACTGTGCTGGGTGACAGGAACCTCTTGGCTCCTTGCCGAGTAAGAATCCTCCTCCAGTTCTTCGCCGTTTCCCTTGGGTGGTGTTAGCAAGAAAGCAAATCAGGACTCAAACTAGACAGGCCAGTTGTACCTGATATAGGCACATGGGGACGGAGTTCAACCCTGTTGCCCCTGACGCCTGACTGGATAATGCTTTCTTGTTGGGGCTGACCTGTGTGGATGCCCGTGGACACGTCGTCTGGACTGTACTTAATAAGAAACAGGTTACCCCGACCCCAGCACTTGTGGAATTAATGTGTTCCCAAGTAGTGCCAAATGCTGCCTGGGATAAAATCACTCGTGATTAAGAGCCTTATATTTGGAGGGGGGGGGGCAAGTCATGACACAGACATCATGACATCTGTTCAAGTCCACTGGCTTCATTCTAGGGCAGGAGGCTGCCATTAGGGAGTGAGATGGCCAGGCTGACTGGTCACTAAAATGGTGCGTGAATGTGGCAAAAAGACAGAGGGAGGGAAAGGCCGATTTGGGACCCTCTGCCACGCTCACCTATCCACATGCATTGCTTGCATCAGATTTTCAAAGGGTCTATCCAGGGACGGTGAGAACAACGACCACACACACGTGGCTGGGCTCCATACTGTGGGAGCGTCCTGTTTGGGGTTCGTAGGCTCAACAGCATGGAGAGTCACGTGCGTGGTCTGGGGAGAAGGACTGGATATCGGGCCTGGCTTCGAAAGGGAATGCCAAGGGAGAACTTGCAGCTCTGCAATCCCAGCACCTAGGAGGCAGAGGCAACAACATCCCTATAAGTTCAAGGCCAGGGCTACACAGAGAGCTCCAGTATACAGCCAGGGCTACACAGAGAGCTCCCAGCTAGCCAGGGCTACACAGAGAGCTCCAGTATGGCCAGGATTACATAAAGAGTTCAAGCTAGCCAGAGTTACATAATCAGGTTCGATAGATAGATAGATAGATAGATAGATAGATAGATAGATAGATAGATAGACAGACAGACGGTTGGGTGGGTGGATTGGTGGATGAGTGGATATGGATTCTAGTGGGGTAAATGGTGTCTAATTATCTTAGCGGTCACCGGGTGTACACGGATCCTGTATGGACATAGGATGACTTACTTCGGTTCAGATCCAGACCCAAGAAGAAAGTTTGACCACCAGAGTGTTCACAGTTTGGCTAGGGAGCCAAGACTCAGATCCCAGGGGCAGAGGGTAAATTGTAAACCCAACTAAGTGTTGGAGGAGGTGGGAGAGAGGATGACTGTGAGGAGCCCTCCTACACCCCGAACCCCCAACCCCTGAACCACTGCAGTCAAGTGGCACTGAACCCTGCTGGTGGGAGAACAGGAATTGACAGAGGTCATCATGAAGGCTGACAAAGGTGAAGCATAGTACTAGATCCTTCTGTCCTCTCCGGGAAGAGTGCCCAAGCTCCGGACAAAGCAGAGCATGTGACTGTGGAAGAATGGAAGATGAAATGAGAGGGAAAGCCAGGGCCCAAAGGACAAGGAAGGAACTGAGGCCCAGTTTCCAGTTTCAGCCCAGGATCAAGGGTTTATGAATCCCAGCCCAAAGAGGTCCAGGCCATGAGCTCAGTTTCCACCAGCCTCTGTCCCCAGGCTAGGCCCCTGTCCCCAGGCTCCTGCCCCGGTCTGTCTCACAACACTCACAAGCTCCTTGTTATGCCCCCCCTATGTTTTAACAAGAGTAAACAAAACACCCCTCCACAAAGACTATGTGTGGAGGGAAGTCCTGCACACTTCTGGAGTCTCTGGATGTCACATTCCCTTTAGACCAGGCCACTTGAGAAGCACACTGCAGAGAAGAGGGAAGTCAAACAATTACCACTCGAAGGTGATAACCAACCAGGAACTGCCAGTCAAAAGGCCCTCTGTTTGTCAAGCACAGGCATCTCTGCTGGCCTCATCTGGAGGGTCGGAGACTCCTTGTGGGTGCAGAAGTGGATGAACGCAGTACTTTGGCTCTGGGGACACAGAGTTGGGGTCTGCATCCTGGAGGCCTGGGAGGCAAGCTTGAAGGCAGCCCTTGTCAAGATGTCATATTGGGAAAGTGTTTAGAAGGTGCCTCCTCTGTATATAGGTTATGGGAGCCATGCCAGTGCCTTTTGCGGCCCCTGGGGATGCTTGAGCTAGCACAGGGGTAACCCCCAAAGTGTGGCCTCTGCTGTAGGTGCAATCTAACACCAGATAGTTCTGCATTGCCAACGGTGACTGGCCATCTCTGTCGTAGCCACTCAGGGAGAGCTGTGTGTCGGGGGAGAGGGTCCATGTTTGCCCAGAGTAGCATCTCGGCAGTGTTTACTATGGAAGCCTTTATTAATCACTTCTCTGTTGTTGTGAAAACACACAGTGACCAAAGCAGCTTACAGAAGAACTAATTTATTTTTGCTTACATTTCCAGAGAGTTGGAGCCCATAAAGGCAGGGGGGAGAGCATAGCAGCGGCAGCAAAAAGCTGATGGTTACATCTTGAACTGCAAGCATGAAGCAGAGGAAGGGAGGGAAGGAGGGAGGAGGGAGGGAGGGAGAGAGGGAGGGAGGAAGAGAATAAGAGGGAGGAAGGGAGGGAGAGAGAGAGAGAAAGAGAGAGAGAGAGAGAGAGAGAGAGAGAGAGAGAGAGAGAGAGAGAGAGAACTGAAAATGTCAGGAGGCATTTTCTCTCAAAGCCCACCCTCAATGGCGTATTCTTGCAGCAAGGCCACACCTCCTAAACGTCCTCCAAACAGTGCCACCAACCAGCGACCAAGTACTTAAGTGCCTGGGAAACATTTCTCATTCGAGCCAGCACAGATGCCTTCCAGAAGCAAACAGGCTTTCTCATCAAGTTCTTTTCCTGCAAAGTACAGTTTTAGGGCCCATGCGTGTAGATGGTGCCCTGTAGGCAGGGATGTGAAAACAGTTGCGGCACTCTTCAGCTGGGAAGAGGTAGGAGACAGATGAACAAGCAGATGTGGAGCTGGAGCAAAGGGGTCACACTGAGATGTAGGGCAATGAGGACAGTGGGAGGGGCCCATGGGCCTGGAGTATGGGAATATTGTCTTGGTTTGCTCTTGACTCTTGCCAGGAAGGTGAGGATGACAGAGGGGACTCCTGGTAAAGTGGGGGGGGGGGGTGTAGGCGGGGACTCTTAGCTAAAGGTGTGTTTGTATTTGTACAGGGCTTACCAGAACCAGCCTTCAGGAAACTCAGCTGTAATACCCTTGGGAATGTTCTCTCCAACCGCAGGAGGGAAGAGCCTGGCCTGGCAGCTGCCATCAGCTTGGTCACCATTTCCCTGGCAGCTAGAAGCTGAGAGGAGATGGGTGGCCTGCTCAGCTAAGGAGATCTTGTCCTTGGAGATCTCCTTGGGGGAAGTGGGTGGATGGGGCTGGACTCATGAGGAGGGTCCTTGCAAAGACTGAATTAACAGATCTGCAGTTACATTTTGGGGTGGGAAGGGTGGGGGCGGGAAAGGAAGCTAAAACAACAGTCGTTCCCCAGCTGGGTCTCTATTGACCAATACACAATCTCAACCTAACCTCCCCCACCCCCCCCCCTTCCCCCCCCCCCCCCCACCGCAGGACTAAGCCCCTCCCACTTAGGAATCCTGAGGGAGTCTGCCTTTGCAGGCCTCAAGCAACTGGGGGGTGGTCCTGAGCATCTTCACAAAACTCCCCCGCTGTGGGACTCGGAGGCCAGCTTCAGACACCTGGTGACTTTGCCATTGCAAGCTATTTGTTGAGTCACTATTTTAAAAGTTAAGGCGGATAAACTTACAATTAAATAAATGTTACCTAGAATAGTAAATATTCTAAACTGACTGCTTCCTACTTAGTTTAGTGCCTTTAATCTCTACCTATTACTATGGTTTGAATGTGAAATATCGCCCGCGCTATAGTCCTCTGTGTGTGTGTGTGTGTGTGTGTGTGTGTGTGTGTGTGTGTATTTGTGTTTCTCTTTCTGTATGGCTGTGTGTGTGTGTGTGTGTGTGTGTGTGTTATTGTATGTCTCTTTCTGTATGGCTCTGTGTGTGTGTGTGTGTGTGTGTGTGTGTGTGTGTGTGTGCACTTGGCCTCCAGTTGGTGGCGCTGTTTTGGGACGCTGCAGAACGCTGAGCATGAGGCCTACCTGGCGGAAGTGGGGCCCCTGGGGGCAGGCTTTTGAGGCTTATAATGCAGCTGCCCCTTTTGGTCCTGCTTCTGTTTCCTGATCCACAAGATATCAGAACCTGTGGTGTCATTCCTGCCACTAAAGACAGAGCTGCCCCAGCAGCCATGCCTCCATGCCCCACACCTCCACAGTGGACAGGAACACCTGAAATGGAGCCAACATGGGCCTTTTCTCCTGGAAGTGGCTTCAGTCATTTGGCCACTTCTGTAAAAAGTGACAACTGGGTTACAGAGCAGGGTGGCATATCCCATAATGGTGCACCTCTGTGCACCTCTGCCCGGTTCCACGTTTAGTGACAGGTTGGCAGCCTGAAATCTGATACAGTGGGAAAATTTACACCACAGAAATTGGCAGATACCAGCACGTGCCCCATCATCCTGGTGTCCCACTGTGTGCTGCTGGGTTAGTTAGAGAGAACATTCGTGTTCTTACGTGTTTAAATACTGATCTGGATTCAGGTCTCTGCTTCCCGCTTGTGCCTCCTGGGGGGTCCAGTTCTCTTGGCCGCGGGTAACTTCCGGTCCCCCGACACCCGTGCAACCTACCTTAAATGATGGTCGGTTTACTTGGCACTCCCCGAGCAGGCGCTGAAGAAGCAGGTGCGTATGTGCAAGTCTTGAAGGCATCTTTGAGATAAACAGTGTTGATAGAACTTGCCTCCTTCCCTCACTCTCCTGCTATTCTTACTTATTGACTGGGTCTTCCCACAGGAGCAGGTAGGCCGCTGTACATGACTGCAAACTGACAGCAGCAGGACGCTGTGATACCTCATGGCAAGGAACAGACTTTCACTTCAGCTCCCTTCTACCTGGTCCTGCTGCTTCTCAGCCTTACCTGGAATACAGACCAGTTGTCTTAGGGCTAGCAGACAGCACTGAGAGGCCAGAGAACAGCTCCCACCATGTCAGACCACCCTTCCTGTCATGGCTCCCACCATGTCAGACTACCACCTGTCATGGCAGGAGGCTTAGCCCTTTAAGGCTTGACCTGAGTGACAGAGAAGGAAATGGGTGTGGTCAAGCAAAGCACAGCAGGGGAAGCAGGAGCCAAGCACAAACACAAAAAGATGAAAAAAATTCCAAACTCAGACAACCAAGTAAATAACCTTTAAACTTGTGTTTTAATGCTAGAGAGGGAAAAAGACTGTGAAACACCGTAGATAGATATAAACGGTTTGAATTTGATAAAATAAAATAAATAAATAAAATAAAAGACACAGTTAAACAAACTGAAAGAAATAAACAAACTGAACACAGACAATTAAAAAATACAGAGCTTAAATAATAAAATAAATTTCCATAGACTTAAGAAATTAAAAATAATTATTTTCCATGTTAAGAAAGTGGAAAACCCTGTTAAGGAGGGCATTGCTTTGACTGTCAAAATAATAATAATAATAATAATAATAATAATAATAATAATAATAATAATGATAATAATAATAATAATAATTTCAGTAATAATCGTAGTTCTATATATCCTTTTAAAGAGAGATCAAACTGAGACAGATCTGGAGAAGGAAGAGGCTGAGAAACAGACGCTGGGTTGGAGGCCATTGAACAGAGACTGGAAAAATTAGTTCCAGATGAGAAAAGTCCACAGGGGCTTGAGGGATTGGAATGGCAACCCATAGAGATACAATACATTGAATTAAAAAATCCAGATTTTTACTTATTGATACGTATTCAGAATTGCAACGAGTCTTTGTCTTGAATTCTAAAAAGGATGATTTTGAGATTACGCATTTGTTAGAGATGGTGACTGTCTTGGAGGCGCCTTTGCAGATCGGGCCTGATAGTTCCTTGGTATGTGTAGCTATTGGAATACAGCAGTGTTTTAGGTGTTATGGCACAGAAACTGTTAGAGATGTAACGTACAGTCCCACAGGTCAAGCAATTGTGGAGAGACCTGACAGAAATGTACAAGAGGTAATCACAGAACAGACGGGCGATAAAGACTATCCCAGGGATGGAGTAAATGGAGTTTGTGTTTGTTTGTTTGTTTGTTTGTTTTTGAGACAGGGTCTCTCTGTGTAACCTTGGCTGTCCTGGACTCGCTTTGTAGACCAGGCTGGCCTCGAACTCACAGTGATCCGCCTGCCTCTGCCTCCCTAGTGCTGGGATTAAAGGTGTGCGCCACCGCGCCCGGCATGACTGGTGTATTATATAGAGTGTAAAGCATGGTCTCAGACCAGAGAGACTGGAGAGATGCTGCGTGAACCAAGGAACCCCAAGACGGCTGGCAAGCAGCAGGATAGAGGGGGAACTTCCCTGCGTCTTTGGGATGTCACAGCAGACAGAAGGAGATGATGCCGCAGAATTCAGGTCCTCACTGAGCCAGCACAGGAGGTTAAGCATGTCTGAAGCTGCATTTCCTGGATGTCTCCCACACATTCCAGTCTCAGCAACACCATTGATCAGAAAGCATTGTCTGAGCTGGACACAGTGGCACACTCTTGTAATCCCAGCACTCTGGGAGGTTCAGCCTATGAGTTTGAGGCCAGCCTGATCTATAGCCAAAGGTATACAGAGAAACCCTGTCTCAAAAACCCAAAAGGAAAAAAGAAAGAAAGAAAGAAGGAAGGAAGAGGAAAGAAAGAAAGGAAGAAAACACTGTCTGTAGAAGACACAAAGTCCACTGACTTGCTATGACTACCAGGCTTCCTGGCCTACCGCCCACCAAAGTCACCCAGGACCCAAGGCTCTTCTCCAGGTACGTGGGGTTTGCATCATCCCTTTCTCAGCGCAGTCTCCCCTCGAGCAGGGAGGACACACTGGCTGAGATTTTGTCATTTCAACCACCCAAGCACTGCAGGAGAGCCAAGGTGGGCCATGGGCACCCAAGGCTTTGTGATCCTTGCCTCGGTGTCGGAGGATACCCTGGTGCCTTTCCAGGCACTGCCTCAGAGCCAACAGCTCCCACAGGGTTCCAGGGCAGCTGTTCAGCTGTCTTTTTGAGCATCATGGAGTACTGAGGATTGGAGACCTCAGAGCAGGTCTTATTGCCTTGGGACCAAGTTTAAACTTCAACAGGATGGAATGTCCCATCTCTAGAGATGCTTGTTGTTTTGTTTGTTTGGTTTGTTTGTTTTGTTTGAGACTCCTATTGTTGGAGATTTAAAGTCCCTTCCTGACAGACGGTCTACTGTAGGTAGAACGTGGGTCAATTATGTGTGTGAGGCAAAGAGGTCAATGTTGGGTTGGCTGTAGTAGAAACGTGACTATTCACACTAGAGAGCCATGGGCTGCACCGCCACGCCAGGGAGGGGAGCAGAGACTGAGGATGTGTAATTCTGTCCCTCCTCCATCGCCTGGCTTTGACCTCACTCTCCAGCGACTTCCATCAGTAGGGGGGTTGCCCCACCTGCTCTCCATCCTGCCTCCAGGCCCCTGGGGGCGCAGCAAGCGAGTCTCAACCCCCCTGCCCCACCCCCCCCCCCCCCCCCCCCCCCCGTGCTCACTCCTAATCTCCGTTTCTCCTTTCTGAGGTTTATAGCTTGCATACACCGCAGCTTAGAGCTAGCTGCAGGCCGGTGTCTCCCTGGCTCCACCTCACGCTGTGATGGGTCCTGGAGGGCCCACTCACATTCCTTGCTTTCGCCTACTGCAGTCCTTTTTTCTTTTTTCTTTCTCTTCTTTCTCCTCCTCTTCTTCTTGTTGTTTTAAGACAGGGTCTTTCTACATAGCTCTGGCTAGCCTGAAACTCAGAGATCTGCCAGCCCTTCCCTCCTGAGTGCTGAGATTAAATTGTGTACCGTCATGCCTAGCCTTCTTCCTTTCTCTCTCTGCCTCTCTGCCTCTCTGCCTGCCTGTCTGCCTGCCTGTCTGTCTGTCTGTCTGTCTGTCTGTCTGTCTGTCTGTCTCTCTCTCTCTCTCTCTCGCCTCCTCGCTCTCTCTCATCTCTCTCTCTCTCTCCCTCTCTCTCTCTCTCCTCCTCATCCTCTCCTCTCTTCCTCCTTCCCTATCTTCTTCTTCTCCCTCCCTCTTCTCTTTCTCTTCTCCTGCCCTCCCTCTTGCTCTCCCCCTTCTTTCCTCTTCCTTTCTCCCCCTTTCCTCTCTCCTTCTCTCTCTCCCTCTCTCATCTCCCTCTCTCTCTCTCCTCTCTCCTCTCCTCCCTCTCTCTCTCTCTCTCTCTCTCTCTCTCTCTGGTTTTTCCAGACAGGGTTTCTCTTTGTAGCCTTGGTTGTCCTGCACTTGTCACAGAGATCCGCCTGCCCGACTTTAGAGACACTTTCTCAATTGAACCTACCTCCTCTTATATGACTCTGGCTTGTATTGAGTTGTCATAAAAACTAGCCAGGACAAATTAAGTCATGTCATTAGCTAGAGACCTAAGTAGAAAGAAAAAGGAGCCCCTTCACCAAAAAGGCACTCTGTTCAGCAGATGGCCTTAGAACTTGAACCCCACTATTTACTCTCTGAGGCTTTAATTAGCATATGTGCACCTGCGATAGCCTGTGCACCTGTGTGTTGTCCGTGCACGTCAATATCAAATGTCTCCCTCAAATACTTTCCACTTTACTCACTGAGCCATCTCTCCATCCCCTAATTCGTCAGGATTTCTAAACCAGAGCCAGAGCACATACGGTGCCTAGCCAAGGTCACTCAGGAAGTGGGGAAGAGAGCTGGGACTGGCAAGCCTGCGTGGCTGCGGGCTGCTTTGCTTTCTAGTCAGCCTTGCACTTCCCTGGTGCTCAGGGCAGAGTCTCTCACTCCGAGGCGTCCTGTGTACATCATAGGATAAGCTTAGACGGTACATAGAGCTAGTAACGAAGTGAAGAGCAAGAGCGAGTATGCCCAGCCGTAAGCTGGCTGTGGAATAAGGTGAGCCTTGTCTTCGGCTGGACAAGCCCATTCTAGGCTCAGGCTTCAGCAGCACAGTGCAGGTGAGTGTGCAGGTGAGCGTGCAGGTGAGCGTGCGAGTGAGCGTGTGGGTAGTGCACAGGTGAAAGGACACAATTCCTGCCACTTTCCCCTGGTAATAGAGTAATTTACATGTAAATTACACATCTCTCTGCCTTTCCCTCAGAGTCTTACTGTCTCCCCCCCCCACCCCCCACCCCATTTGCCTAAGGAGCCACTCCCTATGTGCATTTCTCCTTCTGAGAGGAGCTCTCTGGCCACTTCTTATCTTTCTCCAGTCTGATGGTCAGCGCCGGCCCTTCCGCCATATGTATCCCTTCCCTGAACTCCTTCAGCTCTTTGACTTCCCTCTGGATGTTTTCCTGCTCCTTACTGCCGCTCTCAATCTGAGCTTTCTTCTGAATTTGGACACCAAGTGTCACCAGCGGTGACCGGCAACAATGAGGCCTAAGAAAACAGGTCATTTGAGCTGCGGAGTCGTCAGCGAAAGACTCTCAGAATTTGATTGGCCTTTTGTTAAGAGAACAGTGACTCTGTGAGCTGGCCTGAGAGAGACACTGGCCCCATTTAAAGAGGACAGATTCAGAACGGCATGTCCTGAAAGGGCAGCGTTGATAGCTGAAACTAGGTGTGCCTCGGGCCGGGCCTGCAGGAAGCCAGAGAGCGTCTTGGGCACCAGCAGTGTCTAGACGTGGGAAGGAGAGGGCCCAGTGGAGAGCCAGGTGGATCTGATTGGTAGAGAAGGCGAGCTAGGGAAGTTGCCCAGTGGTGCCTACAACCCGCCAGGCAGAAGCAGGAGCCAAGGGCCCCTGGGCAAGAAGCCCCATAAGATGTTCAAGAGAAATTCCAGACGGGCACGTGGATGTAGCACTGGACCTGGCGGGGAACGCGTCACCACCGTGAGTGCCATGTTTGATGTCGTTTTGGTGTTTGTGTCTCTCTCCATCATGGAGAGTCCAAATCGTAGATCAGGCAGCGAGATAGAGAAAGAGGAAGGACATAGAAGGAAGGAGAGGAAGAGAAGCTCCTCTGTCCGGGTGAGCAGGTCGAGTCGGTGCTTATTCACCAACTTGTTTTAGCACGTTGATTGTGAGTCCCTAGAACCCAGGGCCATTCATGTACTCAGCCAAGCTCAAGGGAGTACCAGAGAAATGGGCAGGCTTTCTTTATCAAGTTGGGGACAAGCGATGATGGCTTAGCTTTGATCACTGAGGACACAGAGGAGCAGTTACTTGGGGTTACATAGGATTTGCTTTCATGTGTGTTACTGGCCAGATTGAATCGCAAAGGAAGCAGAAAGCTTGGTGGGCTGTTGGACAGAGTCACTGGGGTCCTCATCACACCCTCCAGGAAGGAGTACCGCGGACGCTCATCCTGAGGGTCGCCTCACTGGAAGGAGGTGGTGGCCTTATTCCTGCTCCAGCAGCAAGGCAAAAGCTCCTTTCTCCAGGCAGGAAGTGAAACAGGTACATCCCAGAGGATTATCATCCAGGATTATGGTGTCATAAATTCCATCCATAAACCAGTGTGCAGTGTGTCTGGGAACGTGTACACCCATGAACAGCGCTTAGGTTCCCCGTGAGTGGAGTCTTCAATCCCAGAAGCTGTCTCTGCTAACAAGCGTGACCCCAGAAGGTCACCGATGATTGCTTTGCTCTCTTTTGCTCACGGTGTCCTGAATTGCATAGGATCAGGGCCTGGAATAAGGATTCTGGAGGCCGCGCCACCCGATCCTAATCTTAGTGCCAGATTATTTCACTTTCCTTTGCCTTCCTTCCTTCTGTAAAATGGAGATATAGCAGTCCTTACCTCGCAGAGTTGCTGTGGAGATGAAGTCAGGTGGCATAGGCAGGCTGCGTGAGGCAGTAGCTGGCGTTCAGCAAAAGGCACATTCATGTCATCTGTCTGACTAGAAGGTCATCACAGCTCTGCACTGCTAAGCATGGGGGTTAAGTTGGGGGAACTGGGAGACACAAAGGAGTAGACTGGGGTCCTGCAACCGCATGTGCAGCTGCGTAGCATCATCGTTCATGACCTGGAGTCCTTGCAAACGTAGGAATATTCAATGTCACGAGAATAGAATTGTTTAAGAAGATAAGCCAGTGACATGGCTCCATTTTCTTCTCTTTCTACTTGAAATCTGACTTTCGTCTTAAAATTGTCTCTTAAGAATTACGGCCATGGGGGAGAGGTCTGAAAGGAGGAGGTGGGGACTTGGGTCACAGTTTTAAAGGGTTTCACTGCCTATCCTTGGGAGAATCATGGGAAAAAATAAACGATTTAATCAATGCTCAGTCAGTCGGTTAGGTAGAGAAGCTGGCTTGTCTGCACTGGGAAATTATCCCACCACAGACAGCATAAAGCATTCTGCTGTGCTTTTGTTAGTCAAAACAATTTCCCAGGAACAGAATTCTAAGAATCTTAAGGAGGGCGACCCTCCAAGAAGCTGTTCAACCCAGTCCACGCCACCACATGCATGAACTTGTGCTGCAGAAACTGAGCTAACCTGGGATCGAGCATTGTTACAGGGAGTGGAGGAAGCTCCAAGTGAGTGAAGTCCTGAGTGACGCATGTGGCTGACATGGCATGGCCACACCAGGGACCCCAGAACCTCTGACCCATGGAGCAATGGCAACACCTTCCTTCTCTCCAGGGGGAAAGGCTCACAGGGAAAGGGCAAAGCCTTCTCTTCTGCTCGGTGTGTGGACGTTGACCGTGTACGCAGAGTGCATCGCCCATGGCTCTTCCTCCCTGGACGTTTATGGCCTGAAGGCTGATCCAATAGAGAGACAGGTCCTACCAAGATTAGCTCAGCCATTCTCCCTGATCCATCTGCAGACCACACACCCCGTCTCCTTGCTTATCTGTATGTAAGAACCCCACCTTTCTGTTCAACCCTGGGTATAAACACTCCCGTCTGAAAGTCCAGTCCAGCCAGCCTTAGCTCTCTGTTTGTGTGTGTGTGTGTGTGTGTGTGTGTGTGTGTGTGTGTGTGTGTGTGTCTGTCTGTCTGTCTGTCTGTCTGTCTGTGTCTATCTGTCTGTTTTTTCTTTATTTCCTCACCACCCCAGCAGTCAGGTCTATGTCCCTGCAAGCTGAGCATGGACACAGAAAATGGTTCCTGAACAAGGACAAGAGTGTAGACACTGGCTACAGGCAACTCTCATAGGTCAGCTGAGGGAATGCTCCAGGGACAAGCATGCTTATGCAGATTAAAGGAGTGAGGGAAAAGAGAGACAGAAAAAAGAAGGAGCAAACATGAAGGAAGAAACAAGGCTAAAGGAACAAACACATAGGTAGAAGGAGTACAATTTTAAGTCATTGGGTGTAAAACACTCCATTTGCCAGCTGAGAGCCCAGACCACCCAAAATTTTAAGTCATTGGGTGTAAAACACTCCATTTGCCAGCTGAGAGCCCAGACCACCCAAAATTTTAAGTCATTGGGTGTAAAACACTCCATTTGCCAGCTGAGAGCCCAGACCACCCAACTGCCACTTTCTGTGTCTGTGTGTCTGTCATTTCTTCATCCCCTCACTGCCCCAGTCAAGTCTGTCCCTGAGAGCCATGTAAAGATGTAACAACTTCTTGCCTTAATACATTTTCACCTCTTAATGAGGTTTTTATTTGGATATAATTGTTACAAATGAGACACACAGTTGACAGGCATACAGTTCAACAAACTTAGAATTACATACACTTTGGCAACCACCACTCAGAAGAAAGTCCCTATCTACATCACACCAGGAAGCATCCTCAACCCCTGCAGCCGGGCTGCCTCTCTCCTCCACCCTTTCTGGTTCCTAAGTTAGGTTTGTGTTCTGTTGGTTCATTTTGTTTTGAGGTTTGCCTGGTCTGTTGATACACTGTATTTGAGGTTTGCCTGCATCGTCAAGATGTTTCCACAGTCCATAGCTACTCACTGAAGAAGAGTGTTTCATCCCATGGTCATTGCATTTCTGGTTTTAGCAACAAAGACTCCTGCTTCTCCTGGAATGGCTCGGATAGTCTCCTACAACTTCCAGCTGCGCTGTGTGCTGGCCTGTTGTTAAGCTTTCCTTAATGCAGTTGCTTTTGACCGTTGCACCATTATATTGTGAGTTATATAAATTCTCTGAATTTGTGTTTCTTTTTCAAAATCATTTTAGATATTTGTGGTGGCTTGAAAGAGATGTCCCCCATAGACTCTGGTATTTGAATACTTGGTTCCCAGGTGGTGGTGTCTGGGGAGGAAGTGGGTCAGTAGAGGTGCCTTTGAGAGTTTAAATCAGAGGTTCTCAACCTTCCTAACACTGCAATCCTTTAACACAGTTCCACATGCTGTGCTGACCCTCAACATAGAACTATTTTTGTAGATACTTTATAACTATGATTTTGCTACTGTTATGGATCATAATGTAAATACCTGATATGCAGGATATCTGAAATACGACCCTGTGAAAGGGTCACTCGACTCCCAAAGGGCCTCAACCTATAGGCTGAGACCCAGCGGTTTAAATCTTTCATCTACTTCCGGTTTGCTCTCTCTGTCCACATATGCAATGATGATATGAGCTCTTGGCTTCCAGCTCTGGCTGCTGTCCCTGCTGCTTGCTGTCATGCCTCCAAGGCCATGACGGACTCTTGTCCCTCTGAAACATGAGCGCAAACAAACCCTCACAAGTTGCTTTTGCTGAGACCTTTATCACATAGCAGAAAACTAACTATTGCAGTGTGTTCAATCCGTGGTGCTTCTGCACATACGTTAGTCAGATCATTAAAGACATCTGCTGGGGTTTTTAATGCACTTTCTATAGAACAAGTACATATATGTGAAGAACATAAGTGCCTTGTTTTGGGAGTTGTTGCTGTTGTTGTCCGAGACAGGGTTTCTCTGTGTAGCCTCTGCCTCCTGAGTGCTGGGACTAACGGTGTACGCCGCCACCACCCAGCTAGAACACACGTGTCTTAAAACGTTGCTTCTTCTGATCGACGGGCATGGTGGGTCTCTCCATTTCTAGGCCTCTTTAGTTTTTCTCAGATCGACTTCAGATTTTCTATAGAAAGATTGTTCTGTCGACCTCTCTGTGATCACTGCCTTGCTCTCTGGCTTGCCTTCTCACCACCTCATGCTTAGCTAGCTTCCTGGCTTCGTTTTCTTTTCTTCCTTCCTTCCTTTTTTTTTTTTTAAGCACGTATTAGAAATTTGCTCTTTTTTTTTTTTTTTTTTTTTTTTTTTTTTTTGAGACAATGTTTCTCTGTGTAGCCTTGGCTGTCCTAGACTCACTCTGTAGACCACGCTGGCCTCAAATTCACAGCAATCCGCCTGCCTCTGATTCCCAAGTGTGGGGACTAAAGGCGTGCACCACCATATCCAGCCTTATAATATATACTATTATTGTTTTTGGTTTTGTTTTGTTTTAATTAGGGGTGTATGTATACCCACATGCCAGAAGAGGACATCAGATCCTTTTATGGGTGGTCGGGAGCCAGGAGGTGGTTGCTAGGAGTTGAACTCAGGGCCTCTGGAAGAGCCGACAGTGCTCTTAACCTCTGAGCCATCTCTCCAGACCCTTAGCTAGCTTTCTTATGCTGCCCAGGACCGCCTGCCTAGGGATAGTGCTGCCTGCAGACACTCTCACAGTCCAATCTGATCTCGGCCATCCCTCAATCAAGGTTTTCTCTCAGATGCCTTGGGGCTATGTCAAGCTAACACTTAATGCTAAGTAGACAGATGTATCTCTCATGTGTATTCAATTAAATTTATTCACAGCTATTTGACGTTTGTAGTGTGATTGTAAAATAGTATTGATTTTTTTTAACTGGGTGTGGTGACACACACCTTTAACCCTGGCCCTCAGGAGGCAGAGGCAGATGAATCTCTGAGTTCAAGGCCAGCCTGGTCTACAGAGTGAGTTTTAGGACAGCCGAGGCTATACAAAGAGAAGCCCTGTCTCAAAAACAAACAGCAAATAAGTAAACAAACAATTAAATACTTTTAAAATATTTGTTGCAAGCATGTAAAATTAAATCTGTGGTGGTTTGAACGAAGACATCCGCCTCCCCAGCCCCCCGGCCCCCCCCCCCCCCCCCCCCGCCCCAGTCATGAGTATCTGAACACCTGGTCCCTAGCTGGTGCAATTTGGGTAGGTTGTGGAACGTTGGGAGGTAGAGCCTTGGGAAGGAAGTGAGTCCCTGGGGGCAGGCTATGAGTGTTTACAGACTCCCCCACCTCCTGCTCACTCTCTGCTCTATGCGTGTGGATGTGAGCTCTCGGCTTCCTGCTGCTGGGCCTGTCACAGCCAGGCCTTCCCATCATGATGGACTCAAGCCTCGGCAGCCATAAGCCCAACACACAGTCCTTCTGTGTAGCCGCCTTTACTCCTGGTGTTTCACAACAGCAACAGAAAAGTAACCAGTACACACAGGTTGTTACATTCTGACTTTCTGCGGCATGACCTGGCTAAGTTCATGTGATTCCAGCAATATATTGTTAGATCTGTAGGGCAGTCCTGGTGCAAATAAGTTAAATATCAAAACAAAATAAGAAGTCTAATTTGGACAGTACTGACATAGCTTTTCTTCTAATGGCTTTATGATGGTTTTGATGGAGTGAATTATAGAAAAAAAAAAAAGAAGCTCATGAAACAAGTCATTCTCCTCAATTCCAAGTTCTCAAAATCACAGACTTAGGCATCGATGTGACACTTGTAGGCGCCATGTAGATGCCGTGTAGATGTGCATGACACCTGTAGATGCTGTGTAGATGCCGTGTAGATGCCATGTA
Source organism: Acomys russatus (assembly GCF_903995435.1). Classification (NCBI taxonomy): domain Eukaryota; kingdom Metazoa; phylum Chordata; class Mammalia; order Rodentia; family Muridae; genus Acomys; species Acomys russatus. The sequence goes on along the minus strand of NC_067144.1, from coordinate 72,582,835 downwards.
GATATACATGACACTTGTAGATGCCGTGTAGATGTACATGACACCTGTAGATGCTGTGTAGATGCCGTGTAGATGCCATGTAGATGTACATGGCACTTGTAGATGCTGTGTAGATGCCGTGTAGATATACATAACACTTGTAGATGCCGTGTAGATGTACATGGCACCACACTTGCATGATCCACCAAACTTTCTGTTTATAACCTTCGTCCCATTTCAAACATCACGTATTCTCCAGTTACCACGGTGTCGCTCCACACAGATGTAGACGCTGTCTCGATAGCCTCTAACTGTCAAGTGCTCCTTGGTCATGGAGCAGGGAGGGGACGAGATTAGACACAGTGAGAGCTGTGGGGGCTGTCTGCTGCCCAGCGGACAGGCACCTGGTGACTTCCGAGCATCATCCAAGGTATGAATAAAAGGTAGGATCCTCCTTGGGCCTACTTTACAGGCAAGGAAACTGAGGCTTGGATGAATAACTTGCCAGGTACTTTTAGGTAGTGATACAATCAAGATTTAAGTCAGAATTCCAGATGCCAGAGCCCATAATTTTCATCACAGTTTTTCAAAATACTTGGTTTTTTAGAAAACAAATCTAGAGCTGGAGAGATGGCTCAGCAATTAAGAGCACTGACTGCTCTTCCAGAGGACCTGGGTTCAATTCCCAGCACCCACACAGTGGCTCCCAACCATCTGTTGCTCCATTCCCAGGGGATCCAATGCCCTCCTCTGGCCTCCATGGGCAATGGGCATACAAGTGGTATACAGATATAGATTCAGAAAAACACCCATACACATAAAACAAACAAACAAACAAATCCCAAATCTAATCCCCCACACTCTGTGGGCCTAGAGAAAGAGGAGTGTAGCCAGGCCTGAGAATTCCTAGCCTGATAAGCAAAAACACTGATACCCATTTATTAGCATGTAATGGGCTGACAGTGGTGATGAATACCTTGGCTTACATAGCTAAGTATGGTGGATGCTAACAAAATCATGCCCTCCTCTTCCAGCTCTGCTTCCCGGAGAGCTCCCTGGGGCTGTGGAGCTTAGTGGTTAGGGAAAGAGTACTCCGCGTGGCAGTTACCCATGGTGAGATGCACAATGGCCACACTCCCCTGCACCAGGCGGCTGCATTCCGGCACTCAGGAAGTAGAGATAGGAAGCCCTGGGTTTTAGGCCAGCCGGGGCTACATAGCAAGTTCAAGGCCAACCTGGACTACACCCTGAGATCCTTTCAAAACAAACAAACCAGAGAGAGGAGGGAGAAGAAAGAGGAGAAGAAAGGGTACTAGCACGCCCCCTATTGTTGGAGGAATGCATACGGTTCCCGTGGCCACAACCCACACAAACCCCTGCACAGGTTCAGGCTACAACAGGCCTGTGATTACCCACAGACCCCAAACCGAACCGAACCAACCCAACTCCAGGGAGTAAAGGTCTAGAATAACGAGCCCAGAGTCTATCAGTGCCAGAGTGGTGCAAGGCTTCCCTGGCTGCACCCATTACAGAACCATAAAGAGCATGCTGCAGAACACTTGTTGTGCTCTGGAGGCGGCTGACGCTGGCGGCTCTCGCTTTAGGGAGAGCGTGAACCAGGCTGGGATGATGCCACGAGGCGCTGAGTTTCCCCAGGGCAACCCATCGCTGGGCCTTCTTATCATTTCCAATTCTCTGTATATTGACCTTTGTCCTTCATGCCTTAGACATGTAGGGGTGAGGAAAGTTCTTCACAGTCCCTGGTGACAGTCCAAGAAAATGTCACTCCCAGTAGGAGCATCCTCCTGGAATCTCCAGGCTAGAGAACGGAATCTGGCAGGGCCTGTCTCCATCAATCAGGGCACCTGGAGTGGCGGTGTGTTCTCCAGTTCGAAAGGGCATCGCTTTCCCAAGACACTCCACCTCCTCTGTTTGTGGGCGGGTGGGAAGTTCACTCCCGCACAGATGGCTTCCTCTTCAGCATTCTGGAAACCTTCCAACCAAGCCCGAGCCTGCATCCTGGGGTGTCACCCTGCGCAAGGGTCAGAAGGAGAATCATCACCCACACCCCATGAGCTCCGCTGACCATAAGAGCACAGAGCAGACTGGTAGCGGCATTGGCACTGCCACACAGACTCTGTGTTGTAAGACACGGGAGGTGGTGGGTGGGCTGTGTGTTAAAACACGTCAACCATGGCACCCTCCCTATTCTAGCCACATGTGACAGCTGCTTCTAAAACACACTAACCGACATAGCGTGAGGGGATTTGTCTATGCAGACTTCTGCTCACCGAGTGCCCCCCTCCAATTTGTATAATTTCTGAACTGTGCAAATAATACTGCTGCTTTAAAAAAAACCACTTATAGAATGTGTGGTTTTCCACATAGAAGCTTCAGGGTCTTGGTAATAGGTTGGGAAGAAATAAAAGGTGATGTCTCCCTTAGAAGCCTTTGCTTTATTTATCTATACATATCTATTTGTTTGCTTCCAGCCTTCCCCCTTTTTTTTTTTTTTTGTATTGCAGAAAGACCTACAAGAAATAATGAGATATGAATATCCACGCACTGAGTGTCTGGGTTTAAAGAGCTGTTCATATTTCTCTGTTAGTCCACGTGTTTTTGTTATCGTAGACCTGGAGAAATGGCTCAGTTGGCAAAGTGTTTGCCCTGCAAGTGTGAGGACCTGAGTTCAGTTCCCCAGTGCCTCTGTGAAACTCAGATGTAGCACCGCCCCCCAACCTGTAATCCCAGCGCTGGAGAGGCAAAGGAGGGAGGGCCCCTGGGGCCAACTGGTCTACCAGGCTAAGGCAGAGAGACGACTGTCTCAGTGGGAGACACTGTCTCAAAAACTCAGATAGGGAACAAACTGAGGAAGACACCTGGTGTTGACCTCTGTCCTCCACATGCACGTGTGCGTGTAGGTGCACACACATTCAAACAGCGTCTATAACAAAGTAAATCACAGACAGTGCCCTGGTCACATGGGGACACCATCACTATATATCTCAGGAAGCATTAAAAAAATAAAAAATTAAAAAAAAAAAACAACACGAGAAAACTGGTCCCTTCCGAGGTGCTCATCGCATTTGCCATCTTCATGGTGGTCATTGTCCAGTTCCTTCCTGGTCACTGGAGGCTAGATCTTTTTCTCTCTCTTTTTTTTTAAATTAATGTACATTAATTGTACATATAATTGTGTTCATGGTGGCATTTTCGTAAATGTCTCTCTTGGGTCCCTTGCCACTGTCTCTTCCTCTTTCCAAACAGCCATCCTGACAGCTAAATCTCGAGTAGTAATTAAACTCAGGCTGATTGTTTTCCTAAGAAGCCTTCCTTGCTGGCATTGTGTGCATCATGTCACACGGCAGGGAGCCACAAAAGGCAAACCATAGTGATGCAAAGATTAAAGTCTGAGTTTGGGCAGGTGGTGGTGGTGGGGTGTTGTTGGTCTGTCAAAAGGTCACCACAAGGCAGGATCTTGGCTCCGCGTGTTGTCTGGCTTTTCATCAACTCTCCCTGAGTACGTGTGACCTCCACTAAAGATCCTTAACCAAGAAAATCCCTTCACTCACAGTTACACAGTGATGGCTGGCTCATCATATGGTTTATACTTGCCACTGTGACACAACGCCTGGAGAAACAGCTAAGGCACCCAGGGTTTCCTTTGGCTCAAGGTCAGAGAGTACGGCCCCACCATGGTGAGGAACACGGAGCCAACAGCTCTGTCTGTGGTGTCATGTGCTAGCCCCTGGCTTGGCACAGTCTCAGGAGAGCAGCAGACAGACAGCCAGAGGTGTATACAGCTGTGTCCCCCAAGGCTGACCCCTTAGCTGTGCTGAGTGGACCCACTCCATCCAGCAATCACAAGAGCAAGAGTAAATTGCTTAACAGAGTGAATTGCTGGCCTCTGTGGGCTGGGGACGTGGGCTGGGGACGTAGCACAGTGGTAGAGAACTGCCTGGCATGTCCTGGACCCCATACTTGATCTTCAGCATTTGCCCACCCCCATTAATGGTTGTTGGATTTAAATGACAGCAGTGGCCATAAGAGTGACTGCCCAGCAACTGCACACCTGAGAGCTTAAAGAAATGACAGTGGTGGGCAAGATGGCTTAGTGGGTAAAGGCTTGTCAGCAAGCCTGATAACATGAGTTCAACGCGCGCGCACACACACACACACACACACACACACACAATATATATATATATATATATATAAATACATACATACATACATACAATTATAAAATAGAAATGATGAAGAGAGTGTTTGAAAACAGGGCTGGATGTAGAGAGCAATGGATCTTGGTCTTTAAGTTTTGGAGAGCCACTAGACGAAAGCACCCAAGTGGCCACTGTGTCTAAGCTGTCCTGCCCCGACCCCTGATCACAGGAGTCTCGCCTGTAGAGAAGACACACATTGAGAGATAATGCTGAGACCAAGACCCCGCCTTCCACAGTCATTCTTTGGAGTACCCCAAGAGTGGGGTAGCTTCGGCTCAAAAGCTGAGGCGGCCCCTCAGACGAGTACCCCAGCCTTTATGAGGGAGGTTCTGAGTGATATGTTGCCCGCTGGCTGCACAGACAGAAGGACCCTTTCGCTTCCCTCTGACCCATTTTTACCATTCCTCTTCCACGTCCATGTACATTCTTGCCCGTCTCCCCATCGCATGTGAGCTGCTGGGATGGCAGCAAGGCTTGATTTCCAAATATCTCTCGTCTCACCTTGAGCTGAAGATGAAGAGGAGGAAAATGACATGGCTTTGGTTTATCCTAAGGATGCCTCAGTTTCCTCCCCAACCCTTCTGGAAACTAAATAGCAAGCTGACCTCTAACTGCTCTGCATAAGTTGCCCCTGGGGTCTGAGGTGAATGGAGCCTGGGCAATATCAGGCTCAAAGGAAGGAAACGTTGTAAGAGACAAAGGAGTGTCTGCGAACCACAGAAGAGAGGCAGAGGGGACAGCGTGGGAACTGTCCTTGGTTTAAGAAGTACTCCAAGCAAAAGTGGCACGGTAGAGGACTATGCTGCGTGGCTCCGCCAACCCACAGGTCCTTCTACTGTCGTCCTCCCAACCAAAAGGGCTCGTGTGGTCACCATCCGATAAAGGACTGCCTGTGAGCCTAGTGCTCCAGAACACAGGATACCCACAGACCAGCCAGTCCCCATCCCAAGGTGACGTTGTTCAGCATCCATTAGTTGGCAGCCGGCTCTTCTTGGCGTTCTTGGGCCCCTCCAGGCTGTGACTGACGCTGTGAGGTGGAGGAATTGCTGCTTGTCTGCATCCGTTGTCCCTTCCCTGAAACAAATAGAGGAAGAGACTGGATCCAGTGTCTAGTCAGGAAATCTTCCTGAGTGTGGATACCCTCCACGATCCACCGTGAGGCAGGGTCAGCTTCTCCCGTCAGGCTGCCGGCCTGTCAATGAGTCCTGGATGGCAGGATGTCTTTCCTTGAGACTTTGACATAGGATGTGGTTGATGAAACCCAGGGCTGAAGATTCATCCTGCAAAGTGTACTTCTGGCATCCTCAGTGTTTGCTCCTGCCTATTATCTCAGGAGCTTCCGGGTTTGTTACTGGTCCAGGGGCTGCAAGGGACTCCTCCCTGCAGATGCCTTGTCCCCATCAGCGTGAGGACCCCGACTTATCATCCTGAACCCCAAAGCTTCAGCAGGATCCACTGGGGCGGGAGTATAGGGACGGAGTGAATGAGCCGCTGCATGAAGGTTCTGGAAGCTTGATATGCGTGTACGGCCTAGAAAATGCTTTTGCACACGGTGGCCTACTGGTGCCGCATCAGGAAGGGGTCTGGTGGAGGCCACGTAAATCATTCCGGAAGCATCGTGTAAATCTTCAAAGGGAGAGATCACCGGAGGAACAGCTGTAACCAAGCAGCCCCAGGATGCAGCACACACAGCCGACTCCGTTTAAAAAGTGTGTGTGTGTGTGTGTGTATGTGTGTGTGCGCGTGCACGCGCATATGCATGTGCGTGTGCCAACACACTCACCTTTGCATGTTGACACAAAAGCCAGAGGTCAATTTTTATTATTGTCCTCTCTTACTCTCCAATTTATTTATTTATTTATTTATTTATTTATTTATTTTTGGTTTTTTGAGACAGGGTCTCTCTGTGTAGCTCTGGCTGTCCTGGAACTTGCTCTGTAGTCCAGGCTGGCCTCAAACTCACAGGCTGCCTCTGCCTCCCAAGTACTGGGATTAAAGGCGTGCACCACCACTGCCCAGCTCCAATTTATTTTTGAAAACAAGGTCCCTCACTGAACCTGCAGCTCACCCTCTCAGGACAGACTGACCAGCAAGCTGCCCAGAACCATCTGTCTTTGCCCCACCCCCTCCTCCAGCCCTGGGGTCACAGGCACACACTACCGTATCTGCCTCTTAGTTGGGTTCTGAGGATTTGAACTCGGGTCCTCATCCTGTGGAGCGAGGACCTTGCCCACTGAGCCCTACTCCAGCTTAGACATTTTATTTTTTCCTTTACATCTGTTACATCGACCCTTCCAAAGTGCTTGCTTTGTGTCTGGGTGCTTTATAAACACTAGCTCAGTCTCTCTAACAACCCTGAGGCATGGCTCCAGTGTGTGCACTGTCTCCTAGGCCTGTGCTTCTGTGTGAGTGCGAGGGCCTGGAGCTCAGATCCACAGAACTCACATAAATGCTGGGTGTGCAGAGAGGCTCGCTTGCCAGTCCAGCTCTCAGAAGCCAAAGCAAGCTAGTTAGGCAGCTCATCTGAACTGGTGTGGTCCGGGTTCAGAGAGAGCCCCTGCCTCAAAAACTAAGATAGAGAGCCATGGAGAGAAACATCTACCACCAACCTCTGACCTCCACATACAAGGTCACACATGTGCATGCTCACCTACATGACACTACACACACACACACACACACACACACACACTGGAGGAACCCAGTGGAAGTGACTCAGCACTAGCTTCCTTCAGTGTGCACTCAGGCCATCACCCGGATCTGAAGCCACTCCTCCAAACTCTGGAGCTTCTAACCACTCGGGTCTCAACTACATGCATTAGAATTTCTCCCAGTGGTTGCTCCATTCAAACTCCTTCAAGTCGGGCCCTTAATTTGTGGGTTTCCCTTGGCGTAGGTGTAGCCGGCAGCTCCCAGGAGCTTGGATCCTCTCACACAAGTCAAGCACAGCGCACAGCGATCACACCCAGCCTGGGAAAACACGCATCCTTCCTGACACAAACCAGATTTGTGTGGTGGAAAATGTGCTGCATGGCCAGCATTCTGCATCTATCCTCTGTGTGTCCATGGATATCACCAACCACATCAAAAATATTCAGAGCAGAATTGCGTCTGTCCTAAGCCCATACTGCCTCTCCTTGCCACCATCCACAAACAACCCATGTGACCATTTATACGGCATGTGTGTTCTGTTAGGTGTTATAAGCATGGAAAGTACGTGTGGAAAGGAGTTGAAAACGCTACCATTCTCTATTTTAAAGATCTGAGCTTGTGGGGATCTGGGCATTTTAGGGGGTCCTAGAGCTTCCTTCCAACCAGAGAGTCAGCAGAGTCCCCGACCTGAGTGTGCCCACTCCCCCTGCCCCTCCCCCCCCCCCCCCCCCCCGCCAGGCTTCCCTAGCACAGGGATATGCTCTGAACCTATTTCATTTCCCACAAACCCCACAGAATCCGAGGTGGAGCCAGCTGGGGCTGGAGAGGCCAGGCAAGCAAACTGTTACATCACTGAATGAACTTTTCTGTCCCGTAAGGCTTTGGGGGAATCAGCACTGAACCCAAACTTGTCTCTTGATCATGTAATTCAAACATAGCATAATGGCGCCTGGGAGAGTGGGGTTGACGGAGGATTGATCATTCCTTCCGTTGCTCTGGAATGGGACACCACGTCAGAGGCCTCGCCCTGCAAATTGGTGCACTGCTTTTGGCTGAGCCCGTCCGTCCGAGGGGCTCTGTCCGTCACCACATCTCCACCTTCCCCAGCCCAGGGCCTCTTCCCAAAGCCGCAAGCCTCCGAGCGAGCGGGCCAACATTTCCCTCACAATCATTTGCTACATAAAGTCAACAAGGGGAAAATGCCTCTTTAAGCACATGTCGGGATGATTACTTCTCCTTGACGGGGATTATCGACGACGACAGCCCCCCGGGGCTCCTAAGACTGGAGAGATCGTAAATCTCTGATTAATGGGGTAAGACAGATTATTGATAGTCCCGGAATTCAATATTCTAACCTCAGGCCCGTGTTTATAGCACACTGACTCGAAGCTTCGAAAAAGGCAGGCCTGTTTTGTGTGCTCGCTTATTCGGGGGTGCCTCCAGAGCCAAGAAGCCAGCCGGCATGCTGAGTGGTGTAGTCTAAACCAGAGCATGCGCTTGACACAGTGACTTAGGTTGTACAGCCCCAAGATATGTGGAAATACTCCGGCTACAATGTTCGGCCTATAGTACCTGCCCCTGGGTCTAGATGGAGCCCTACAGGGGCCTCTGTGAATCACTTTCCAAACCATTGCCCGGCTTCCCTCCTAACAACCGCAGAAAATGTAATCTGTCCACCCCGGACTGCCACAGCTCATTTCTTTTTTTATTTCATATGTGTGTGTGTGTGTGTGTGTGTGTGTGTGTGTGTGTGTGTGTGTGTGTGTGTGTATTTCCCTAGGTGAACGGCTAAAGTTATGGAACAGGACCCCGAGGAAGAGCGATAACATTTTGTTCTGCATTCTTTCAACGCACCCAAGTGCGTGGTTACCCCGAGGTGGCCACCTTCATGTCCGTCATTTTGTTATGGCTCCGAAACCACACTGTATTATAACTTTCCGCCTTTCTACAGAAAAGCTACATGAAGAATAGAAACAGATAACTCACCCCCAAATTGCCCACGGATCCAGGGTTATTAGGATTCCTGGGCCAATAGGCTCCCCACAGAACTCCACTCCTTGACAAATAGACGGTGTGGAGACAAGCCAAGTCTCCACGCCAAATGCTCACTGTCTGCTGCCCAGGTGGAAAGAAGCCAGGTGTAATTTGTTCATGGGAGAGAGCACAGCCTGGGGGGGGGGGGTCAGGGATATTTTAGAGATAAGGACGAATGCATTCTTTAGAGGCTGCGAGTCATCACTTATAATAAAACTGATGGGGCATTCCTAAATCCAAAGCAGCACACGGGCCTGGAAGCTGTCCATGGTGGGGAGTGGGAGGGGCCGTCCAAGGGTCAGGGAGGGGAGGGGCCTAGCCTAGACCGCGGCTGAGCAACAGAACTACAGGATGATTGTCCAGTCTCAGGGTTTCCCCTGCCTGTGCGGCCGCCTCTTTCTTTATGATAACTTCCTACCTTGGGGTTCCTCCTAGTGACTCAGATGGCTTCGGGGTGGGGCACGAAGCAAGTTCACCCCACCCTCCTGCCCTGGTGAAAGGCTCCTTCTTCAAGCTCTCCCTCTCTCCTCCAATAACCCACCTAGTCCTGTCTCCTTGGAGAGTCTGTTCCTCTATAGGAAAATGGATGCATTAGGTCATTCAGAGGAAATCGTGCGAATACCCGTGCTCCGTGATATCATCACTCGGAGTTGACTATGAAAGCAACAGCGTGCGTCACCTCATTGTCACCCACTAAGGAACATGAAAGCGTAGCAATTTGTGGTAGTGTTAACAGGAATGGCCCCCAGAGGCACGTGTGTGAATGTTTGGCTCAAAGGGGGTGACACTATTAGGAGGTGTGGCCCTGTTTGAGTAGGCGCGGCCTTGTTGGAGGAAGTGTGTCACTGTGGGGGTGGGCTTTGACGGCTCCTGCGCTCAAGCTACACCCAGTGTGGCGCAGTCTCCTTCTGCTGCCTGCAGATCAGGATGTAGAGCTCTCGGCTTCTTCTCCAGCACCATGTCTGCCTACACGCCGCCGTGCTTCCCGCCATGACGATGATGGACTGAACCTCTGAACTGTAAGTCAGCCCCAGTGAAATGTTTTCCTTTATAAGGGCTGCCGTGGTCATGGTGTCTCTTCACAGCAATGGAACCCCTAGCTAAGACACTATCCCTTAAGATCAATTGGCTCCAGGGATGGTAAGAGACACTGACCCAGTTTGCTTTCCTGTCACTATGATGAAATATCCTGGCAAAAGCAAGTTCAGGGAAAAGGCTTATTTGGCTGCAGCACCAGGTTACCGTCCATCACTTCCGGGAATCCAGGGCGGAAACTTCAGCACGTAGTCACATCTCAATCAGGAGCAGAGAGAGCATGCAGGGCACTTGTGCTCAGGGCCCCCTCTCCACCTAATAATCAGGGGCCCTCTGCCTAGGGACTGGTGCCGCCCACAGCAGCCTGGATCCTTCTCCATGAACTAACACAATGGAGAGAGTCCATCCCAGACGCACGCACAGGCTAACTCCGCCAGATAACCCCGCACTGACACCCTCCCTAAGTGACTCTAGATTTCATCGTTTTGACAATTAAATCTAACCAGGTGCTCAAGGCCCTTGGGTAAAATGTAGCATCTGCACAGAACCTACACATATGCTACATGTATCTGATGTATCCCACGTGTGTGTAAATCACCTCTCGGATACTTACAGCACAGTGTAAACATTATGTAAATGTAAATCGCTTAGGAAATATTAAGACGAGAGAAAAGTCTGCCCACGCTCAACAGACATGATATTTTTAAAAAATACTTTTCATCTGGGCTTGGTTGAACCAACAAGCACAGACACTGCGGCTACAGAGGACCGACATGTTGTGGCCAGAATGCAGCGACCATGAAAGATGATGACACGCGGTCTCTGAATGGCCAGAGTTCGCAGCCAAACGATGAACTTGGAAAGCCAAGCTTTGCTCTGGCACACCAAGAACCAGCCTTGGAGGGCTGACCCCGAAAGTCACCCTCCGAAGAGAGGAGGGAGTGGTACCCAGATCTTTCCAGCCCTGGAGGATTGTGGGACAAACATAGCCAACAGGAAGAGGGATTAACAGTGAGGTACGTGGGTCTAACTGTGCCTCTGTGGGCTGAGGCTGGAAAGAGGAGGGTATGCGCGGATGGTGTGTGTGCACTGACAGTGTGCAAGGGCGGTAAGCGCTGGACAGTGTGTGTGTGCAGATGGTGTGTGCAGACAGTATGTGTAGATGGGGTGTACGGATGGCGTGTGTGGACAGTGTGTGTGCATGGACAGTGTGTGTGATGGTGTGTGCAGATGGTGTGTGAGGATGGTGTGTGTGTACGGTGTGTACGGATGGTGTGTGAGGTGAGGATGGTGTGTGTGGATGGTGTGTGTGGACAGTGTGGACGGACGGTGTGTGAGGTGAGGATGGTGTGTGTGGATGGTGTGTGTGGACAGTGTGGACGGATGGTGTGTGAGGTGAGGATGGTGTGTGTGGATGGTGTGTGTGGACAGTGTGGACGGACGGTGTGTGAGGTGAGGATGGTGTGTGTGGATGGTGTGTGTGGAAGTTGTGTGTGGATGGTATATGAGGATGGTGTGTACAGACAGTGTGTGCGGACGGTGTGTGAGGATGGTGTGTGAGGATGGTGTGTGCTGACGGTGTGTGAGGATGGTGTGTGAGGACGGTGTGTGCGGATGGTGTGTGCTGACGGTGTGTGAGGACGGTGTGTGAGGACAGTGTGTGCGGATGGTGTGTGCGGATGGTGTGTGCGGACGGTGTGTGAGGATGGTGTGTGCTGACGGGTGTGTGAGGATGGTGTGTGAGGACGGTGTGTGTGGATGGTGTGTGCGGATGGTGTGTGCGGACGGTGTGTGAGGATGGTGTGTGAGGATGGTGTGTGAGGATGGTGTGTGAGGATGGTGTGTGCGGATGGTGTGTGAGGACGGTGTGTGAGGATGGTGTGTGCTGACGGTGTGTGAGGATGGTGTGTGAGGATGGTGTGTGAGGATGGTGTGTGAGGATGGTGTGTGAGGATGGTGTGTGCGGATGGTGTGTGCGGACGGTGTGTGAGGATGGTGTGTGCGGACAGTGTGTGCAGATGGTGTGTGAGGATGGCGTGTGCAGACGGTGTGTGAGGATGGTGTGTGCGGACAGTGTGTGAGGACGGTGTGTGAGGACGGTGTGTGAGGATGGCGTGTGCAGACGGTGTGTGAGGATGGTGTGTGCGGACAGTGTGTGAGGACGGTGTGTGAGGACAGTGTGTGTGGATGGTGTGTGCGGATGGTGTGTGCGGATGATGTGTGCGGACGGTGTGTGAGGACGGTGTGTGAGGACGGTGTGTGAGGACGGTGTGTGCTGACGGTGTGTGTGGATGGTGTGTGCCGGATGGAAGGGATCAGAAGGTGCAGAGTCCATAGTGCACTCTCCGCTGAGCCAACAGCACCACGAGCAACAGCGCCATGAGCAACAGCGCCATGCTGGTGGCTTTTCATCTAACATATGGGTCCCCCGAGAAACAACGAGGGTGAAAAATGTGGTGGCTCTACACTGAGGCCATGAGAGAGCTCAGCCTAAGAGCGAGGGGCACTGTGGAAGGAGTCACATGGCCTGTGTCAGATGATATACAGAAACACGCACGGAAGCCACAGCAACACTCTGCCCAAGCCCATGGGACATGGCCACCCATTCCAGACTGGCCAACTCTGCTTCGGAGGGGGGCATCCAACACTGTGCACTTCGCCGTCCTTGGAGGGGGGCATCCAACACTGTGCACTTTGCCGTCCTTGGAGGGGGGCATCCAACACTGTGCACTTCGCCGTCCTTGGAGGGGGGCAGCCAACACTGTGCACTTCGCCGTCCTTCTGTCTGATGACCTTCCTTAATGCAGCGGCTCTCCCCAGCCTCCACCTACCCAGACGCCAACTTGAAGGGGACAACAGGACGTTGTCATGTTTGATGATAGACCAATTGTGACCCTGAATATAGGAGAGCTACCTCATCAGATGAAACCAACACAGCACACGAGTTGAGTCAGTTGCAGAAAGGACGTGGCTGAGAGGAAAGGCTGAGCCTAGAATGCTACTGAAGAACATGCTGGAAACAGAACTATGGGATTAATGTTCCAAGCTGCTTTCCTACTTCCTCTGTGGCCACCTCTTTCTTTCGGAGAACTTCCTGCCTCGAGGTCCCCCCTAGTGACTCAGAGGTGTTTCTGCCTCGCCAGTGGTGAGCCTTGTAGAGACAGACACCTGTATGTAGGCTCCATGCAAAACATCCACATGTATCAGCCAGTTTGTATCTACCCTCCTCCAGGCTTATAAACATGATCTGAACAAATACATTCAAGTTATATGTGGGTATAATTAACTTTAATTACCAAGAATAAGGTTATCAAAGACAAATACAGACTAAGAGCTTTTCTAACTGAAAAAAAAAAAAATGATCAGAAACAAACAAACAAACAAAGATGTTTATAGACTCTGACAAGGTGAAAGTTATCCCTGTAGTGCACCATAAGCAAAGTAAGTCAGTGACAAGTTGCACACAGGGACAGAGGTAAATAGTCAGCACTGGACAGGTAGCTGACTTCTCAGCTAAGAGCCCTGGCTGCTCTTCCAGGAGAGCCGGGGTCAGGCCTAGCACCCACCTGGTGCCTCACAACCATCTGCGCCTCCGTGTGAGGGGCCCTGGTGCTCCCCCTCTGGCCTCCACGGCACCAGGAGCACGAGTGGCGCACAGACATGCAACCAGGCAAAACACTCGCTCACATGAAAATAAGCAAAGCAAGATAAACCAATGCATAAAACTTTAAAGTAAGTCTCTAAACTTTTATCAAATACGCTATCTCGGTACAAATCACTCATACAGAGAAACATTAACTACAAACAATATAACTTTATGGAACCAAATTACAACTTCCAACCACGGTGAGCGTCTCAATGAGAGATGAAAAGACAAATCGACCGATCAACCTTCTATGTGGGAAACCACGGAGACCTCATAAACACATCTATTGGAGCTGATAGTCCAATAGATGAAACAATAGTCCTAGGTTACAAAATCAGCATGTAAAAATCAGTTATGATTTTTTTTAGCAATCGGCTACCCGAGATTAAAAGTTTAAAAAATGCAACTCATTTACATCAGCACCAAAATAAAGATAATACTTAGAAATAGACTCAATTGGGGAGGTGGAAGATACATACATTGAAAACCACACAACATGGGCTTAGAGGAGCAGGGCCTATGGTCTCAGCGTTTATTTCTTCCTTCCAAGCACCTGTGTATACCCTCACCCGTGTGTTCCTGTGTGTACCCTCACCCGTGTGTTCCTGTGTGTACCCTCACCCGTGTTCCTGTGTGTACCCTCACCCGTGTTCCTGTGTGTACCCTCACCCGTGTTCCTGTGTGTACCCTCACCCGTGTGTTCCTGTGTGTACCCTCACCCGTGTTCCTGTGTGTACCCTCACCCGTGTGTTCCTGTGTGTACCCTCACCCGTGTGTTCCTGTGTGTACCCTCACCAGTGTTCCTGTGTGTACCCTCACTCATGTTCCTGTGTGTACCCTCACCCGTGTTCCTGTGTGTACCCTCACCCGTGTTTCTGTGTGTATCCTCCCCTGTGCTCTTGGTCAATAACCCTCATTCATGTTCCTGTCAATCATCTCAGTTAAATCCCTGGGTTTCCCAAGCCTGGCTTGGGCGGCTTCATACTTTGGTTGTTGATGCCCTTTTTTGGGGTAAATAGACATATATTTGTATCTCTTCAAAACAGATCACACAGCACAAACCTACAGCATTGAAACTGTGCCTGTGGCATAAACACAGACATGTAGTCCTAGGGACAGAACCTATAAAGAAACTCACAGATGTAAAACCAGCTGATCCTCCTCGCTGGAGAAATGACACCTCAGCAATGGTGCTGGGAACTGGACTCTTCTCCCACACACAGAAGTCAACTCAAAGGGATGAGAAAAAAGAGAGTAAGGCCACTATGGACGGGTCAGGACCAGTCCCTGTTTGTCAGCCTGTTGCACTCAGCCTGTGGCCTCCTACCACGTCAGTGTTCACAAAACACTGGTGGTGATTGATTAGGCTCCGAGACCCCGTGATGATGGCCGTATAGAGTGGATCACAGAAACCGGGCACGAGAGGCTGGCTCCACGGCCACCCAAGGCAGCAGGAATGGCACTCGGCTCTATCGCAGTCACAGTGCAGACCTGCGCTAGGGCACTTCTGGCCTTGGGTGAGTCTGATACAACTGGAAGAGTTCTCCAAGCCTGAATCGCATCATCGTTTCTAGAATACCCTGGAGTTCACACTTTATCAATTGAGGACCCCAGAGAGGTAACTACCCTGTGCCCCAGCACTGTGCAAGATGGAGTGGTCCCCAGTGTGACCACTGACATTTGCCAGCTAGTCAGTCAGGACTACCTCAGCCATTGGAAGTGAAGTCATGAAATCGGTCAGCACTGACCAGCCAACTCAGGCTCGTGTGACGTGATGTTCGTTCACGACTGGCTTCTTTAGGGGATAAAACTGAGTGGAAAATTACCAAAGGGATCATTTCTTTTTAAAATTCTTTATCCCCAAATACAGACTGTATCAGGTACTCTATGGGCACGCGCGCGCACACACACACACACACACACACACACACACAGAGCCAGAAAGCTCAGGACCACCATCTGTCTGTCCTCACTCGCAGTCTCAGAATCTTCCAGTAAACTCGGAGTGGTAGGTGGGACCTAGCTGTCTGTGGAGATTGTCTTTCACACCCACTGACCAGCCGCCCCGTGGGAAAGAGAACAGCTGCCTATAGGCCACGGGTCCTAATGAGCTGGTTTTCCAGACGGCTTGGAAAAGTTCCCCCACAAACTCCACATCCATCCATCAGTGATGCAGGCCCCTGTAGGCTCCCGCACTCTTTTGGTTTTTACAAAACATTGGCCATGAACAAGCACAGGAGAAGCTTACAACCTTGGCTCAGCCTGCCTGTTTTCTTACAACTTAATGAGACTCCATCGCTGATAAGTTCTGTTCTGAAGCGTAACAGTGCACCCCATGCGGGTGGTTCCAGTCCGGGCTGAGCTTTCCACCTACGCGCTGTGTGTCTTGTGTTTCCCAGTGACCCCTGTGAGAGTAAAGGTGGGTCCAGCCTCTGGCGTGGCAATCCACTCGAAGTCCTTCCTGACACATTCCACACACTGGGAAAGCAGTGTCCAGAGCCTGCAAGAATACAATTCCAGAAAAGTGACCCACTGAAAACACCCTCGCTGGACAGAATTGCAGGGACCCAGCTTTTCTTCCACTGGTGCCCAGGGAAGGTTAGAACTGGAGACGCCCAGTGATGGTGGAACATAGGTCCATAAGCGTTGGGTTTGAGGAGTGACACAGACACTGGTTTGGAGAGTGTCGTTGGCTCTGTAGGAGGGCTGTGG
The DNA here is from genome assembly GCF_903995435.1 of Acomys russatus. Classification (NCBI taxonomy): domain Eukaryota; kingdom Metazoa; phylum Chordata; class Mammalia; order Rodentia; family Muridae; genus Acomys; species Acomys russatus. The sequence continues at coordinate 72,566,554 of NC_067144.1, read as the reverse complement.
GGAAAGGCATCGAATATGCTGGGCCACTGCACACTGTGGAGGGGGCAGAGTATGGCGTGCATGAAGTGCCTGCTCTGTGGTGATACATCCCACTCAGAAAAACTACAGAATGTCTTTGCCCCAAGGAACCAAAAATCTAGTTAGACGACAACTGGGGGCCAGTGCTGTTGTCACAGTAGGCTGCTGGGCTCAAACTCAGAACCCTGGGCTGGGAGTGGAGCTCAGCTGACAGTGCACGCCCTAGTGTGCACGGACTCTGCGTTCCAGCCCCGGCACCACACAACGCCAGGTGTGGAGCACACCTGCACTCCCAGCACTGTGGAGATGGAGACGGAAGAATCAAAAGTTCATGACCATCCTCAGCTGCATAGAGAGCTGGAGGCCAGCCTGGTGTGCATAAGACCTTGTCTCAAACAAACAAACAAACAAACAAACAAAAACAACGACAAAATTCTGCCTCTGATGTCAGAATCTCTGCTGAGCAATGTTGAGAAAGTTTCCCACTTCCCTGTGCCTCACTGATCCCATCTCTGAGGTAAGGGCACCTAGTTGTGTACATCATAACAAGCAATTGAGTGGACATTCACAACTAGGGTCTGAGTCCTACTTTGATTTGAGGGCTCCGGGTCTGGCATCTCAACCCAACCAAGCCATGGTCATCTCTAGAAAGTCAGACAGAATGAGCGCTCCACAAACTCCAGCAAACACCCTAGGACCCTTTCGGGATTTCAAGTCAACGCAGCTTAGGTACGAATGGAACCCAGTTGTCAAGTGTTCCAAGTTGGCATCCTGGACACAGCCTCCAGGCGTCTCTGTCATGGGGCACCTTAGAGGGAGGACAAGGACTCAAAAGGGCCGCTCGTCTGCTTGGATGGGCAGCACCAGCTCACGAGCGGCTTTGGAACAGCGGAAGCCCCTCTCCTTTTTATTTCCTTAGCTTGTAAACCGAGCTGTCTGCTGCTGGGAGATGTGATGGCTGGTCTCTGTAGCTCTTTTCTTACCCAGGAGCATGTTTCTCCTGCCTGTTGCAGAGCTAGCTTCTCATCTTCCTGCAGTTGGCTCACAGGACCGGCTCGTGCCTCCGTGCCAGCTCTGGGGTGTAATCGGTTGCAAATGTTTGGGGGTGGGTGGCTGATAGATGAGGGAACTTTATCACCTCTCCCATTTCTTACGGCTGGCAAACTGTACAAATCTCACATGAGACAGCCTCCTGCCCCGCTTCCTCCTGCCCTCAATAGTTCTTTTAACGTGATTAAAACAGCAGCCAGGAAGGCTGGCTGTCAGGCGCCAGAACTGTGAGGGTGTTGAGCCAGGGCAGCCTAGCTCAGACTGACTCCCTCAGTGACTCTCTCCCTCCTCATCTCATCTCCAGCAGGTGGGGGAAATCCACCTGGCTTTTGTTTGTGTTTTTGTTTGCTTATAGGCTTATTATCTTGTGGTGCTGGGGATTGAACCCAGGGCCTCACACATGGTAGGCAGATGTTCAGGTACTGAGTTGTGTCTCTGGCCCTCTGTCGATTTTTTTTTTTTTTCATGACAAAAATATGTCCCCAATTATGGTCTTACTGCCTCGGGCATCTGAGGTCTTCCAGTTAACCTTCTGTCTAACTGCTAAGGTATTCAGAGTGAGCTCAGAGAAACACACACACACACACACACACTCCGATGTCACCTGTGGTGTTTCCAGACAAGTCCCAACAACCAGTTCATGCTTGAGCCTGAAGGAGTTTACCAAAAGAAGGCCGGAAACACACAGGCAGGACTGTCAGGCGAGGCTAGCTCTGAGGGCAGGAATGGGCTCCAGATAAAAGCTGACTGAGGAGCTTGGACTCATAGGGTCCTCTTTCCACCCACCCAGAAGGCCACCCAGAGGAGACCAACCAGGACACCGGGGTCACGTACACAGGGCCACCTTAACAAGGCCCTGTGTTCTGACTGGTGCACACTGAAATGAGTGGTCCCAAGAGTTTTCTAAGAGGAAGTTGGGGTCCTGGGTCAGCAGGATTGTTCCTGGGGGCTCTGGGGGACTCTCACTCATTGTGCTGCTTCTGAGACCTGTGAGAGAAAAGCCTTGGTGTCTGTGAAAGTGAGGGAAAGAGATGTGACTTGTGGGACCCCCTCCCTATGTTGCCTTGAGATGACTGTGCATCTGCCTTGGTCTGAGGCCCAGCATGGCCTCTGCATCCCGACGTAGCTTGTGTTCCCGGGGGCCGGAGGGGGCGGGGATGCTTACTTTTCATTAGTTTACCTTTCAACACCACATATGGCTTTCTGTGCCCACAGCCCTTTCTCACATGCCTGCCGCTTTTGGCTTCCACAAGGGCCCTCAGGAGTGGAGATGTGTGTGTCCCCCGCTCCTGTGTGTGGTGCAGGGGACACCTGAAGGAGTGCAGCGCTCGGTCTGAAGCAAGTAGCCGTTCTGCTCCGTTTCCATTCGTGCTCTTCTTGCTGACAGAAATCACAGCAAGACAAGCGGGAAAAAGAAACAACCCGCAAAAATGATCCTGGTCCCTGTGCACAGGAGGACCCGTGATCCAGGAGCCTGCTCCGTACACATCTGTTGAGTGTCACCACGCTCCAGTGTGCTGAGTTTGGAGACTGACTGGAGAGGGAAAACACACACAAACACACACACATACACACCACATACACACCACACACACACCACACAAACACACACACACCACACATACACACCACACACAAACACACACCACACACCCCACACAAGCACATACCACACACACACACACCCCAGAGAGGGAGAGAGAGAGACAGAGAGAGAGAGAGAGAGCGGCCCTTCCCTCTCAAGTTGCTCCCAGTCTATCTGGGCACCAGGCATATAGAAAAGCAGTGTGTGTCTTGAACTGTTTAGCAGCTGGAACGTGCCCAGGTATCGTGGGAGCACTGAGAAAGAACAGCTGGGCAGGCTTCGGTGACTGTGGTCAAGAAAGCCTTGCCTTTGCAGAGGAGTAGCCTGGTACCTCTAACAGTCAGCAAGGTCTCCTCCCGGAAAGTCTCCACACAAAGAGAGGGAAGGGTGAGCAACATGAAGGTTGGTTAGGCTGTCCCCTGCTCCCGTATGCTCTGCGATCAGCCCAGAGCTGGCTACACCCTGCACCTCACACCAGCAAAAGCCAGAGAAGGGTCCCACATCCGAGAAACCCCTCTGGTTTTCAGTCTCTGCTGCCCCTCTGGACAGGCCTGCTCTGTTACACCGGGCCACTCGGTCTGCAGATGACGCCAAGGCTTTGGCCTGCTAGAGAGCCAGGGGCCGCTGCCTGAAAAGATGGGGTGGGGCACGGTGGGGTGGACAGTGACCAGGTAGAAAGAGGTCATGTGTGGCCCATAGAAGGAACAGATCACACAGAGCACCCAGGGAGACAAAGCCAAGCAAACACAAAGGCCAGGGGGACTAGAGACGACAGGTGGGAAGGCAGAAAAGGCCTGTGAGGCATGGAGCCAGCCTGTGGTGACCCATGCTTCCCCTCGCCAGGGCGGCATCTGTCCCTGGGACTCTGGAGATGGAGGTGACAGGTCAGGTGCAAGGACCTTCCGTACCTTCTGCTGCTACTCACAACTCACTAACGCCACGGTCAGGTGGAGGCCAAGCGAGCGGCCTCCTAGGGTGTGCAGCCACAGGCAAACAGACACAGGCCTCCAGCTGGGGACTGTCCTCCTCTGCCTGTGCCCCTCCCTGCCACCCTCGGTCTTCTGCCTAGCCACCACATCAGTGCCTGGCCGAGGGGGACCCACTCCCTGGAGTTAAGGCTTATTAGTGTCAGTGGCTTGGCCTGGGGACCATCACGTTTAATAACCCTCTCCCACAATCCATCCATCATGTGGGGCCAGCTGCACCTGGCCACGTGTTTCTGATTCGTGTAATAGCCAGGTCTCTGCTGAGCATCCCACGCCGTCCCGCCCCTGTGTCTGCTGGGCTCTGGTTCTCAAAAGAGCCCTGAAGGCATGGATGCTGTTCCTGGCTTCCTGAAGCAACCTTCTAGAAAATGTTTTCTTTAAATAAGAGTGATATTTCCTGGTCCCTGGCATCCATGTTGGGCTGCTCGCAGGTGCTTTAAGTATGCAAGATCCGCACGCGTTACAAAAGGCATCAATAGTGGAAAGGAAGTCCTGGGGCTGGCTGACACAGGGCCTGGTTGGTAGAGGGCTTTCCTGGTGTGCATAAAGCCCTGATTCCATCTTCAGCACCCCATACACGAGGCAGGGCAGGGCAGGTCTGGAATCCCGGCTCTTGAGAGGCCAAAGGGGCAGAAGTTCAAGACCTCCCCAGACGCCTGTGTTTGAATGCTGGGCCCTAGGGAGTGGCACTATTAGGAGGTGTGGCCTTTTTGGAGGAAGTGGGTCACAGTGGGGGCGGGGCTTTGAGGTCCCAGCCAGTCCACTTCCTGCTGCCTGCGAATCAGCATGTGGAACTATCAGCTCCAGCTCACTGCCATGTTTCCACCCATGACGATAATGGGCTAAACCTCTGAAACTGTAAGCCAGACCCAATTAAATATTTTCCTTTAAAAGAGCTGCCTTGAGGGCTGGTGAAATGGCTCACCAGTTAGGAACAACAGTGGCTGCCCCTCCAGAGGTTTTGAGTTCAATTCCCAGAACCACACGGCTGCTCACGACCATAAATGGATCCGATGCCCTCTTCTGGCATGTAGGTGTACATACAGACAAAGCACTCCTACATTAAAAAATAAAGAAATAAATTTTTAAAAAGAATTGCCTTGGTCATGGCTGGTCATGGCGTCTCTTCACAGCAATAAAACCCTAAGGCAGGTAGTAAATCGGGGCAGCCTGAGTTACTTGATACATTGTCTCAAAAGCAAAAGGCCAAGTGTTTACCAGACCCAAGTTCTGTCCCACAGCCAGCTCCCTCTCCATATTGTAGAGGAATTTTAATGCAGCAACATGGCTGCTCTGGCAAGGGATCACATCTAAAGACCTTCTAGATCTATGGGATCCATCTGGAACACCCTCAGCACACACCTTTAATCCCAAACAGTGAAAATAAGATTACTTTATAGAAGGGCACGTCGATGTTTAAAAGTGACTTCTAATTGAGGGGCAGACAAATTGATGAATCAGAGAAAGATTTGACAGAAGGAGTCAGAGACTGGATAACACCCAACTCTCAAGAGCGCGGACAGGAAGGCGGGGCTACCTGAGAGCAGTGCCGTTTTACCAGGGCGAGGGTGTACTACGTAGCAGTGTACATCGCAGTTTTACTGGGACAGTTTTACAGAGACAGGTTGTAGAGAGAACCAGCCAGAGAGTGAGATGGCCCCAGGTGATTAGAACGTACAGCCAGAGTTAGTCTGAGCCCAAGCAGAGCTACTCAATCAGAAGCTGAGAGAGGGCAGGCTGAATCATTCTGGCTGGAGAGGAATTTGGGCCAGAACGTCTGAGTTGAATCAGCCAGTGAGAGTTCAGAAAGCGCTAGAAAGGGTGGATTTATTCAGCAGTGAGTCTCAGAGGCCGAAGCATTCTAGGCGTAGGCTAGAAGATGGAGGCTCGAAGCCAAAGCCTTCGAGGTTTGGGTTTAGATGGTACAGAGGCTACAAGCTTCCAGGCCTGGACCAAGGAGAGCCAGAACAGAGAAAAAAAATGCTCTGAGCCCAGCCCAAGCTAGGTATTCACACAGCTTGGCTGCGGCTCTCTCCCCATTCTTTCTTCTAAGTAAATAAAAACAACATTTACACCATATTCTAGGGCGGGTGCCCTGAGTGCTTAAAGCCACCAAGTTGATGGTACTCTGAGGAGTTTCTGATTTGAAAATGGCTTTTTCTTTAAGGCAGCGGTTCTGAACCTTCCTAACACTGCGACCCTCCATACAGTTCTTCGTGCTGTGGTGGCCACCCCCAGCCCACAAAATTCTTTTCACTGCTACTTCATAACTGTAATTCTGTTACTGTTGTGAACCGTAATGTAAACACCTGACGTGGCACCCTGCGGGGGTCACGACACGTAGGTTGAGAGCCACTGCCTTAAAGTCGTCTGCCCAGGAACATTTAACCTGGAAGGTGCTTCTCTTTCATCTGGCGTGCAGCCTCAGCACCACAGGTACATGGAGCTTGACCCATCCTTGATGTGAGGTCATCCTGTGTCCCTGACTCTGCCCATGAGAGGCCACTAGTGACGCTGTCACCATCCATTTGGAACAATCAAAAATGTCATCACATAAACGCCCAGGGTCTTGGGTGCAAAGGTGGTGGAGGCATCCGTGTGCTTCAGAGGAGACTCACTCTCTGACTTATGACTGCTGTGTCAATGCCTTCAGCATCCGCTGGTAAGAAGGCGTTGGCTGCTTATGGAGACTCCAGACTGCACTGTGATGGAAAAGACCGCGTTTCCTTGCATGTTGAACGGTATTGGAGGCTCATGCTGGGCCTGTGGGGGTTCACCGCACTCAATTGCTGTTCCCGTGTGTGTTTGAACTTTAAATTTAAAAGTTCGTGCTTACACAGTCTTTGAATCTTTTTTTTTTTGCAACGGAGATGATGCTTGAGCTGAGGCAGAGGGCGGGAAAGGCAGCGGCTGGAAGGTGAGCAGGAAGTGCTGCGAAGCCATCTGCTCAGGGCGGATTTGAAGCTGAGATTCTCCAGTCTACCTCAGGACACAGTTATTTGGTTAGAAGCACCAGAGTGACTTGTGATTAAATAAATAACGGGCCAGAACAAAGGCTCACAGGCTAAGAGCACTTGCTGCTCCTACAAAGGACCAGGGTTTACTCCATGCCCCCTGCATGGCAGCTCACAACAGCCGGTAACTACAGACCCAGGAGGAAGCAGCGCTCTCTTCTGGCCTCCGTGGGCACTGCACATGGTGCACTGACAAGCCTGCAGGCAAAGTATCTATCTACACACGAAATACTAAATTATTTCAATAATCCCACTACGGAGAACAAGCCCATAGCCACGAGCCCAGGAGGAGATGCTGTGGGCTCTGTCCTGACGCCCAGAATCCTGATGTGCTGAGTCTGCCTCTCCAATGGGACCAGAGAACCGATTTCCTTAAATGACACCATTTAGTCAGGAGACAAGATGAACGTGCTAGTTAGGAAAAATAGCTCAGCAAAGTGCAGAGGTAAAAGTCCTTCCCCGGGCAGGTTCCCAAATTCAATCCCAGAGGGAACCAGGGTAGCCCGAGGTCAATGATGTCAGCAGTATTACAAGTCCCAGGCTGTAAGCTGTCTCCTGGAGGCAGCTGCCCAGAGGAGCCTTGTGGGATCAGCCCCCTGACGCACCTCATAGTTATGGAGACATAACTGAAGTGATGCCTTAGACCACTTGGGAAGAGCATCCTTTCTCGATGAGGTCTGTGCTCTGAAAGAGGCGTGTCCCTCACGCCCCCTCTCCATCCAGCCTCAGTGGGCCTCCCGGGGTGTTTCAGCACACCCAACAGATTCCAGTGAACATTTTAACTGGCCAGGGATGGGGGTGGGGGGTGGGGGTTTGGTGTCATCAACTTATTTCCACAGGGTCCCTGGCTTTAGTGATGCAACTTCCTGATGATATATTAGAAGTCATACAGAGAGCCGGGCGTGGTGGCGCACTCCTTTAATCCCAGCACTCGGGAGGCAGAGGCAGGCGGATCGCTGTGAGTTCGAGGCCAGCCTGGTCTACAAAGTGAGTCCAGGACAGCCAAGGTTACACAGAGAGACCCTGTCTCAAAAGAAGAAGAAGAAGAAGAAGAAGAAGAAGAAGAAGAAGAAGAAGAAGAAGAAGAAGAAGAAGAAGTCACACAGAGGAGCTGAGGAAAGGGACGTATTTAAAATCAAATCATTTGACACCCTCACCGCCACTCCGCCAAATATTTCAAGAAGGAAAGAAGGAAGAAAGGAGTCTTTAACTGTTAAGATCCTCACAACTCAGGCACCTGAAGAAATGGGGGCACAAAGAGCCCATCCGGATAGAGGACGTGTCTGCCGAGCACGAGATTCCGAGATTCTGTAAGAGCTCCTTTGATGACTGTCTTTGATCTTCTGGAGGGGTGAGGGGAGGACTCCACTGTCTGAGGGCGAGACCTGATGTGCTTGGAGGATGGCCTGTTACTAGCGACCACCCGAAAAGACTGCGGGAGGGGCGGGCGGAGCATGAAGGGGCCAGACCAAACCAAACACAAGTCCCTGCCTCACTCACACCTGAGACTCCGGGGCTCTTGAAAAACACACTTCTGTAAAGCCAATGCTGTCTGCTGCTCTAGTGTGAGTGGAGGAAGTACAAAGGAGAGTGCCCAGCCCCCTCCTCTTCCACCTCCCCTCCCCTCCCCTAGCCTCCCTCTGTCCCCTCCCCTATTTCTCTCTCTGTGGGTCTCTGTCTGTAACACCCCCACCCCCACCTCCACCCAGAGCCCCCTGCACTGCATAAAGCTGAAGATTCATTTAGTTTTATCTGCGAGCCTCTCCGCGCCTACCCACAAACACCACAGGCACCAACTTAGTATTCGCCAGTCCCTCTAGCGAGCAAAGGCAACTGACACGCACTGAAGCAGCCAAGGCATTGTGGTTTTGTGACTCTCTTCCTCTCAACAATTAGGAAATTTATTGTCCTAATGGTTATCGTATGGCCGCTCTGCACATATGGCCGCTCAGCGCCGTCACCCTTTCAGTTGGGCTCCTGTCGTCATATTTCAGCAGGGTCTCTGCCTATCTCTCCCAAATGTCCCCTCCCATCAAAAGCTGATTTGCAGTCCTGACTCAGGAAGGAGCAAGAGTTCATTCTGAAGTCCACGGTGAGGGGAAGTGAGCCATGGAGACATCTCACTTTGGCTCCGTGGGCATGTGAGAGTACAGCTCGCCCTGGGGAGGGACTGCCTACCTGCTGCCACAGTAGGAAAGCCTGAGTTCTCCCTAGCCTCAAAATCACGGTTCAGTCTAAGAGACATCTTCCTCTAGAGAGCCTCACGAAGGTGAGTAACAGCCGGAGCTCAGGACACCCAGAATCCATTCTGTGGGGGAAATGGAGATGCCTGTTGGCTCCTTTCACGTGGGTGCCTATGTTGGGGCTCAGGCTTGCATCGCTGGCGCAGACTGTTCCCACAAATGTCCACCTTAGGGAGGGCACAGACAAGAGCAGGCTGAGAACCTGCTGAGGGCGTGGTGTGAGCCAGCAGACTCCCTGGTTCTTGGATGGCCTGCCCCGCCAGCTCTCTGGGAAATGGACACTTTGGCTCGGAGGAGCCAAGAGCCTACAGGACTCTTAAGCTATCGAGTGTCACTCTCTAGGTCCCCAAGTGAAAACCTAGCTGCTAGCATCCCAGCTGAGCAGCTGACAGGGCCCTGGCTGCACATGACTCAGTTTCCCTCACCTAGTAAAGAGTGAATAGTCTTCGCCATCACACACAGTTTCTCATTTTAGAAATTGACCCAAAACAGATCAAAACTAAGAAGAAGGTTACAGAATCAGATGACTCTGTGCATTTCAAGGTGCACTTTATACCACATTAGCTCTCTTTTACCTCATCACATGTTGGAAAGAGGTGTGTGTGTGTGTATGTGTGTGTGTGTGTGTGTGTGTGTGTGTGCGCGCGCGCGCACACACACACATGATTGACTGAGCAGGTTTTCCATGTATTAGGTATTAGAGCCAGATTCTGGGCTCAAGTCCCAGCTTTGAGAACACTGCCTCAGTTTACCTCTTCATGAAGTGACCCAATCAGAATTTAGTATCACTGACCTGGCATGACAGCTATGTACAGTTGCCAGCGCCTGCTCTAGTACTCCACTGTTACTGCCTAATAACAACATATCAATTGGGTTATAGGACAGCCCAAGACCAGGTACACAGGAGAGGCCCCTGAACATCCCAGATCTTGTAGGCACATGCTGTGCCCTGCTTCATCCTTGCTCCTATTCCCACAAATGGAGCTCTGTGAGATGTCTGTTCACTGAGCTGTTTTCTGAGCACTGCAGACTGAACACTGAGGGAGGTCGACAGCTTCTGTCTCAGTAGCTTGAGCCCTACCCCACCCCCTTGCCCACATTGTAGAGTTGGGGGAGGAGAGACTTTTGGAAGCTACTAGGGCTTCCTCAGCCTTGCTGTCTGGCAAGAAGCAAACTCCTCCCTCCCCTCACCTCCAACTATGCCCACAGACTTTTCTGGGTCATGTTAACTAATCCTGTCTGTGTGAACGCATTTAAACCTGATATTGGGTATCCGAAAGTGTGCCTACCAATAAGGCAATATATTTTGTGCAAGCTGGCACGGGTGTCCCTTCTGAGAACAGTATTCCTCAGGACAGGTGCAGCTGGGGAGGGACCGGAACCCACGGTCGTAATTCCACTCCGTGTATCAATTATTCATTCCTTACTGCACACTGCCTGGGTGCCAACTCTGCATGGCCACCGGCGGGCCATCCTGGCCCCAGCAATCTGTTTAAGAGGCTTGCTGGTCAAGCCGGGGCCTCCTGGAAGAAGGTCACATGGGGCTCGGAGGAGGAGACCACAGGCACCGCTGGGCCCTGACATCTGCACATGAGCAGCCATGAGGAGGCCTGAAGCAACCCAAAACAGGTGAGTGCCCAGCCAGAGGGATTTGCTTCTACTCCTAGTCTGGGGTCTTGGAGGGTGGGCGGTGGTTCAGATTAACCCCAGGAGGCAAGCACACTGAGGACTCCCTGCCATCAAGGTGTGGTGAAGTGGTGACACTGGCATCGCGTCACAGGAGAGCATCCTGATCAGAGGCGGGGGAGGGCTTTATATATCTTCCAAATTTACTTCAGACATGATCAGGGTGCAGTGGCCATAATCCCAGCTACAGAGAAGCCCACCTACGAAGTGAGTTCCATCTCAAAAAAAAAATGTATTTAAAATGTGATGAGCAAAGACTGCAGCCTGGTTGTGGTTCGCTCTGCCAAGGCCAGGGAAGCCAGAACCAGCAGCCAAGGAGTGTGGGCCAGTGCTGCTTGTCAGGTCTTCGGAGCGGCTAGGAAACTCTCAAACAACTCGGCTACATAGAGCGTGAGTGTGCATCACACACCACAGAGAGTGTGCCACTGAGGAACCCGTGCTGGGTAGGGCTAGAAATGCTTCCAAAGGGGAGAATGACCTGAGTCTGTTTCTCCGGGTGAGCCCGCGTGCCCCTTTCTCATGGGCCATGAGCACCGTGAAACAGGCCTCTAGTGTTTGGATTTGCTGCTGCAACGTTAAATGTCTTGCTTGCAACTGAAGTGGCTTCTTTCAGAGTTAGAACTCACATAAGACTGTTTCTGTTCCTCCATTTCTTGGCTTTTGTACTGTCACACCCACCCGTTTTCAGTACTTTTATGGTTCATGTGACTTTTATTACAATCATTTAAAAACCATCTTTAATATGTATGTACATACATGTCAGAGGCAAATGCTGAAAACTTAATAAAAGAAGACTCATTGGTAAGTGCCTCTGGTTCTCACTGACAGGTGAAGAGGTAAACTGAGGTCCTTGGCCTCCGCCTCCCCTCTTCTGGATCGGTACATGATTCACTCGACCATAAACTTAGGTCACTCTATATTGGTGCAGTAGTTAACACCTGTGGGATTTGCCACATCAGGTCATCTTCTGGGCACACCTGTGGGATTGGCCACATCAGGTCATCTTCTGGGCACACCTGTGGGATTGGCCACATCAGGTCGGCCTCTGGGCACACCTGTGGGATTGGCCACATCAGGTCAGCCTCTGGGCACAGCTGTGGGATTGGCCACATCAGGTCAGCCTCTGGGCACACCTGTGGGATTGGCCACATCAGGTCAGCCTCTGGGCACAGCTGTGGGATTGGCCACATCAGGTCAGCCTCTGGGCACAGCTGTGGGATTGGCCACATCAGGTCGGCCTCTGGGCACAGCTGTGGGATTGGCCACATCAGGTCAGCCTCTGGGCACAGCTGTGGGATTGGCCACATCAGGTCGGCCTCTGGGCACACCTGTGGGATTGGCCACATCAGGTCGGCCTCTGGGCACACCTGTGGGATTGGCCACATCAGGTCAGCCTCTGGGCACAGCTGTGGGATTGGCCACATCAGGTCAGCCTCTGGGCACAGCTGTGGGATTGGCCACATCAGGTCAGCCTCTGGGCACAGCTGTGGGATTGGCCACATCAGGTCGGCCTCTGGGCACAGCTGTGGGATTGGCCACATCAGGTCGGCCTCTGGGCACAGCTGTGGGATTGGCCACATCAGGTCAGCCTCTGGGCACACCTGTGGGATTGGCCACATCAGGTCAGCCTCTGGGCACAGCTGTGGGATTGGCCACATCAGGTCGGCCTCTGGGCACAGCTGTGGGATTGGCCACATCAGGTCGGCCTCTGGGCACACCTGTGGGATTGGCCACATCAGGTCGGCCTCTGGGCACAGCTGTGGGATTGGTCACATCAGGTCAGCCTCTGGGCACAGCCTCCTTCACCAGATCTGGTATGTAGCTGCTCAACACCACTGGCAAGTGCAGATGGTAAGCTTTCTCTTGCAATAGACCTGAGGTCACTGTGGCCAGTGCACATCTATGACCTGCTCTTTGCGCTTTCGTCCCTGAACAACTACACTGGGGTGCAAACATACTATATCCATACCACACTCCGTACTGCTGCATACTGTGCCCATACCATAAACCACAACTCTGCACTGCCACACACATCACACATGCCGAACTCATGCCATCTGCATGTATATACCACACACATTCTACATGTGCGCAACATGTGCATGCTACACACAAGCCACACGCACACAAAACACCCATGTCACATGCTATCACACATGTACATTCCATACCCATGCCACGCCCATTCAAACTCCACCCCCAGTACACATATATTACATGCAAGACAGACACAAATACACGCCCACACACAAAACTCACATAATCCCCCCAAAGTATTCATTTGTTTGTGTGTATCGAGGAGTCAGTCTTGGGTAGCACCTATCTCATTTGCTCACAACGTGAATTTGTGTCTGCCCCAGTGCTGGTCTAGCAATGAGGAGGCAGCTGTGGTTTGGGTCTGCAGCGCCCCCAGAGGCTAAGTGTTAGAGACCAGATGATCACACTACTGGAAGACAGTGGAACATTACTGGACGGGGGCTGATGGAAGGAAGTTAGGCTATGGAGGATGTCCCTTTGATGGAGTGTGGGGTTCCCAGTACCCCCCCCCCATCCTTCCATTTGCTTCTTGTCTACCACGACGTGCTCAGCTTCTCCTGCCACTCTCACCATGATACACACTGTGCTGCTTAGATGCAAAGCCTCAGTCTCGTGACAGAGGTTGAAACCTCCGAGCCAGGAGCCAAATTAACCTTCCTCCTTTGGAACTGACTTGCTTACGTGTTGATTTGTTTTCACGGCAGCTGAAAGATGACTACACAGGACCAACAACGCTTTAACTAAACACACAACTCCAGGCATAGTTTCAGCATCCCTTAAACTGATGTGGGTAACAAATGAGATGTCCCAGATGAGAGACCAAAGAGATGCCCAATGTAAGAACATCATCCCTGAGTCCACACCCAGCCCAGAGCCTACGGAGACTGCTGTGGCCAGTCATGGTGGCCAAGCATGCCCACGCAGTGCAAGCAAGCAGCAGACAGGGGTGCGGCCGGGGCTTCTCCAGCCGTTTAAGAGGTGTTGGTTGCCAGGTGACTGGGCTCAAGGACTCACTGCTGTCCTGACCAGCCCTGTGTGTGAATGGCCTCCACCGTGGAAGATGTGTTTCCATCAAGGTCTCCATCCTGGACATGATACCTGTGATGGCAAAACTGCCTGCTCCAACTCTGGGAACCGGTAGGCTCGAGGGTGTGTACTTTACAGCGTGGAGAGTTAGCTGTGGTAGCCAGGCTGCTGGGTTTGAATGGGTGAGTTTAGTAAGAGTGTAGCAAGCAGAAGCAAAAAGAGCAAATAGCTGGAGCCGCAATTGATGAAAAAAAAAAGAGGCCACAGATTTGAGAGAGAGCAAGGAGGGGTGTCTGGGAGGCTTTGTGGAGCAGAAAGGGAAGGAGGAGTCATGTAACTATATTATAATTTCAAGGGTAAAGAGAAGTAATAATAATTTTAAAAGGATGACTAGCAACCAGCAGATAGAACCTGCAGATACATACAAAACAGCACCAATCAGTCTTAAACATCCCACAGAGATGAACAGAGCATCCTGTGCTGAAAGAGCAAGGCTGGCATGTCACACCAGGGGCCTCAGCTGGGGAAATCAGCTGGGTTCTTTTTTTTTTTTTTTTAAGATGTATTTTATTGTGTATACAGTGTTCTGCCTGCATGTACACCTGCAGGACAGAAGAGGGCATCAGATTGGGTTGTAGATGGTTGTGAGCCACCACGTGGTTGCCGGGAATTGAACTCAGGACCTCTGGAAGAGCAGTCTGTGATCTTAACCTCTGAGCCATCTCTCCAGCCCATCAGCTGGGTTCTTGACTGAGCTTTCTCTCGGCGGACACGCTTCCTGCAGCTGAACTTCTGGTTTCTCTTTCCCGCTGCAGGTGCTTTTATACCACATGGACACAGTAGGGATGTCTGTGGGAGCTAGCTCACCTTCTGGCTGTCCTCAAGGGCAAAGCATTTTACTCTTAGACTGTTCTGCTCTTCTCTTCTCTCCCTGTCTCAGAGTTAGGGGGACAGCCACTCGCAGATAAGGTGTCTTGGAGGTGACAAGGGATGGCTCCTCACTCTCAGATTGCTTTCAACTGCTTTTTTAAAAAAATAAGATGGCTTTTTTAAAAAGATGTTAATTATTTATTATGTATACAATGTTCTGTCTGCCTGTGTGCCTGCCCTCCAGAAGAGGGCACCAGATCTCATTATAGATGGAAATGAGCCACCATGTGGTTGCTGGGAATTGAACTCAGGATCTCTGGAAGAGCAGCCAGTGCTCTTAACCGCTGAGCCATCTTTCCAGCCCCTCAACAAGCTGCTATTTAACATAATTTACATGTCAGGGTAATACCTCTGTCATCTATAGCACCTTGGTTCTAGCACACTGTTTCTTCTATGGATTGTGACCTCAGCTGCACCCCCTCTGAAATCCTGTCTCCCTGAGACCTGCCCTGCAGACGGTGGCCACGGCAACACTGGAGCAGCGGTGCAGACTCCTCTCCTTTTTTTGCAAAGTTTTATGACTCTTCCTTAGAACCCATAAAAGCTGGCCAGACATTCCCCAGCATTCACAACACACCTGAGGTTCCAGAGAGTGGCATGCCCTGGGGGCAGCCGAGATGACTCCACTGGCAAAATGCCTGCTTGTGAGCCGGAGGATCTGAGTCCCATCCCAAGACACCCACATTAAAGCCACAGTTAGATGGTGCGCGCCTGTAACCCCACAGCGAAGGAGGCGGAGACAGGTGGACTGTGGGCTCTGGCCGGCTGGCCTACCTACTTGGTACATTCCAGATCAGTGAGAGATGCTGCCTAAACAGACAGACAAAATGGACAATACCTGAGGAATGACACCTGAACTTGTCCTGTGACCTCCACACACACGTGCACATATGTTCACAT
Source organism: Acomys russatus (assembly GCF_903995435.1). Taxonomy (NCBI): domain Eukaryota; kingdom Metazoa; phylum Chordata; class Mammalia; order Rodentia; family Muridae; genus Acomys; species Acomys russatus. The sequence continues at coordinate 72,551,079 of NC_067144.1, read as the reverse complement.
CACCCTCACACGTGCACACATTTGTACACAGACACACCAGACACACACACACACACAATTACTTTAAATTGCACATCTCTCGTTGCTCTGTACACGTTACACTTTCATGTACCTCCACCTGACCCACCACGACAACTTTCGAGCATATAATACGGTTACAGCAAGAACCGAAGAGTAGTAATTCATTGAACAAGTGTGGATCCGCCTGGACCCGTTTGTGTCCCATCCTGTTTGCTCTCTTTCCCTTTCTTTCCTCTGCCTCTCCTGCACCGAGAATGCGAGGCACATTTCCATGCTGGTGTATGCCGGAAGCAACATGTGACCTGCGTCATGTTCCGTGAGCATCTACTGTCACGGCCGTTCTTGTATGTGTCCTCGAGATCAACTTGAGTGGCAGAGCAGCTATGAGTGCTCACCCACAGCTTCCTAGTTTCACTTAAGGGCGGGGAGGGGCTCTTATAGCTTCAGCCATACAAAGGTATTTGTATGTTTCAGGTGCTCAAAATGAGTGCGGCAGCTGCGATATCTTTTCTACCTGTTTTCATCCACAACAGTCTCCCCGCCTTTGGTTGTTGAGCCTGGCTTTTCGGAAGACACAGGCTGTCTTATAGAAAGCCTGGCATCCTGGATTTTGGGGCTGCGGGTGTGGTTTTAGTTAAACAGTGTTCTGCCAGGCTGGTTTCCCTCAAGCACGTCGCTTGGCAGGTAGTGTTAGTCACCTTGGCGTCGCTGTGACTAGACTCCATGAGAGAAGCAGCCTTAGGCAGAAGGGCTTATATTGGCTCCCTGTTTCTAGCGGATTTCAGCCCTTCGTAGTGGGAAGTCACGCTGAGAGGAAGGCTCCATGCACGGCAGCAGCAGGAACGTGGGGCGGTGAGACACACCAGGGAGTGGATGTGATCAGGGAACAGAGAGGAAGCCAAAACCAGGGAGGAGCCCACAAAACTTTCAAGGCTCTGTCTACAGCGCCGAGCATCAACCGTGAGTGTGAAGGCCTGTTTATCTCTCACACACTCTTTGAATGCTTGCAATAGGCGGAGAACCTGTGGGATGAAACAAACAAAAGTCCTGAGGTTTGTCCCCAGGGTGGGACATCAGGCTATGTGGCGTCAGCATGTCCGTCATCTGGCTGTACATAGTAGCATACCTAGGGACTTTGAGATGTGCCTTTCAAGACGGGCAAACCTCATGTCCTTCCAGGCTATGTTCAGTGTTGTAAGACTTGATGTCAATGTAGAATACGGCTCCTCGTGGTCCCTCTGCACCTCAGAGACCTTGGATTCCTTTATGTTCTCATATACTTTGTTTATTATACACACTAACATCTGTGTATGTACGAACATACATAGCTATGATTCTTTTCTGTTCTTTTTTTTTTTTTTTTTTTCTGAGACAGGGTCTCTCTGTGTAGCCTTGGCTGTCCTGGACTGGATTTGTAAACCAGGCTGGCCTCGAACTCACAGCGATCTGCCTGCCTCTGCCTCCTGAGCGCTGGGATTAAAGGTGTGCGCCACCACCTCCCGCCTCTTTTCTGTTCTTAAACATATCATTTATGTGCATAGTCACAAATAATATACTGTTCTGTACAGTACTTTTCCTCTCAATTTTGTATGTCATGTTTTTCCAATAGCATGTAGCCTATATGAAGTAGTATAGTTATTTATTTTTGAGGCACAGTCTTCTGTATCCCGAGCTGACTTCTAACTTACTGTGCAGCTGAAGACGACTGTAAACTTCTTGTCTTTCTGCCTCCACTTCCCAAGTGCTGGGATTACAGGTCTTTGCCACCACATCCAGAAGGTGCTGGAATTGGACCAAGGGCTTCATGTATGCTGGGGCAAGCTCTCTGCCAACTGCTGCTTCCACAGCCCTAAAGTCATTGTCCCACTTTTGGTCAGAGACTGCCACTTCCTTCCATCCCTTCGTCCTACACAAACCACACATCTGCGGCTCTTACACAGTAGGATCCAGGGTAAACTGCTGTCCTCCTTGGCTTGCAATGATCAAATGCCGCCATTGTGGGGAAAGGAAGAGATGCCTCTGCCGGGCAGGGCCGCACTAGCTCATCAGAAGGCCACGCCATCAGCCGGGCGTCATGGCACACACCTTTAATCCCAGCACTTGGGAGGCAGAAGCAGGCAGATCACTGTGAGTTCAAGGCCAGGTCTAGAAAGCAAGTGCAGGACAGCCAAGGCTACACAGAGAGACCCTGTCTCGAAAAACCAAAAAAAAAAAAAAAAAAAAAAAAAAGGCCAAGCCATCATGAACTTGAACGTAAGTGGCCAAGACCTGTTCGTGCAGCCCGGGACCAGCACCTTTCCCCCGTGTGTGAGTGAGGTAGCATCCTGAAGAGGGCACAAGAGACTGGTGATGGCAGGAGTCTGAGGGGCCGCTTGCTGGTGTCAGAGTGGGAGGGATCAGACCATGCCTGCACTGTGTGAAGGCTGGGTGCACTACAGTGGCATAGGTGTAATGTGGCCAGCTTGTTTCTCTCCAGCGCGTTTGTCTGAGCACAGTGACGATGGTGCCAATGGGACTGGTGGATTTGTCTGTCCCCACCACATTGAAGATATTGCCAGCAGCAGCGGGGAACCACATGCTTTCAGCATCCAGGACCTGCCAGAGCTTGGAGGTCCGCAGCCTTATCCCGGCTCCCACAGGGCAGCCGGCATTCTATCACCCTTCCTGTCGTCCTCTGTGCTGCCCAGTGTCCCCAGATGCAGGCCTGCCCTCCTCAGAGTTCTTAGAAAGCAAGGATAGTGTCTTCAAAGTTATTCATTGTCATTAGTCAAATGGAAGTTTTGGGTTTGGGTGTTGTTTTTTGAGACAGTCTCACAGGGTTGAAGGTGGCTTCCAACTCGCCGGGTAGCTGAGGATGATCTTGAACCTCTGATCCTGGTACCTTCACCTCAGTGACTCCTCAGTGACGGAGGGACATGGAGGTGTCAGCCAAACAGACCTTCTCCTCCCTAAACTGCTTCTGGTCAGCGTTTTACCACAACAACGGAAGGACAGGCAGGGCAGTATCCAAGGGAGTTCAGCTCAGACCTGTGGCCTGAGCTCTGCCCATGTGGTCATAATTGTGCAGTCTGTGCAGCTGGACCCTAACCCCAGCAGCTCCTCCCCCACTAGCCCAGGCAAGATGTACCCAGATTCCCAGTCCCTCCTTGCTGCCTTGCTTCTGGCTCCTCTATGTCCTCCTAGCTGCCCTCTATAGCCTGCTAGCTGTCTATAACCTGCTAGCTGCTCTCCATACCCTGCTGGCTGCCCTCGGTAGATTGCTAGCTGCCATCTGGGATCAGAGTGCACTGCACTTACTTGTTTTAGCACCAAGCATCTCAGAGGCAGCGCTACAGACGTTAAATGTCAAGACTCTTGAAGCTAGTAAAATAAACCAGGATCACACGGTGTGGTAACTCCAGGAGGCAGATACATGCTGTCAGTCTTCCATACAGCTGTTGCAAGCGGAGTCATTTGGTAACATTGTAACTTTATAAGGCTGGAGACCCAGATGTGGGTATTTAAGGAGGGGGGAAACCCTTTTTTAAAAATATCTAAACATATGTATTTCTGATCCTAGGTTAAATATTTTCTTTACTGGACATTTTCCTTTCTCGTCATATTCTCCAAAGAAACCCTGGCTTTCTTTTTTTGTTGGTTCACCAGGTTTCTTTTTAAGATGTGTGTGCTTGTGTGGAGGTCAGTGCACAGCTTCGTGAGTTGACTTTTCCCTCCACTGTGTGGATCCCGGGGATTGAACTCAGGTCATGAGAGTCGTGGTAGCAAACACCTTTACCCACTGTGCCGCCTTGCCAGCCCAGATTCTGAGAGACTTTAATTAGAATTACTCTTTTTAGATACTCTTTTTAGATAAGTTTGAAACTTTTTCATGGGTGTGTGAATGTGTGTGTGTGTGTGTGTGTGTGTGTGTGTCACTGTGTGTAAAACTGGACACTAAACCTATAGCTACCCACGTACTGGGTAAGTGCTTTACCTGTGAGCTATATATACCCAGCCCTGTCTTTACCTGTTATTTTGAAATAGGGTTTTACACTATAGTCCTGACCGGCCTTGAGTTCATTTGGTAGCCCAGGCTAGCCTGGCACTTGCCGTTCCTCTGCCTCAGGCTCCCTAGCGCCTGGTGTTCTTGGCTTGTGCCACCAGGCCCTGCTAAGAAGTGTATATTGCAAGCCTGGCGATCTTTCCTCACATGTCAGTTTGCCTCCTCTGTAGTAGATAACTATTTCCCAGGGGCTTGGAAACCCCCGGTGCGGGAGAGCGGCTAGTGCCAACGCCATGTAGGGGCTTTAGCGGGGAAGATAAATATTTTGACTGCCAGCCCACTGCTTTCTGTAGAGCTGCATATTCGTATGCATGTTTCCTTAAAGGATGCACGGATTGTTTGTTGTTATTTATTGAAAAGCAAATTCTTCTCACAAACTCCCTCTTAACAGCATCTACTCTGTGACTTGTTTTCCCTTGGGCAGCCTATCTTGGAGGTCGCGTGCTGTGTTAGTTTATCTGTGTGCGCCCTGCTTTCACTGAGCCGCTATCTCCGTCCCAGACAGCCCCTCTCCAACCACATCGGAAACTGAACCGCCAGCGTCTCCTGCTGTTTTTACCTGTCCACCTCCAAGCCCTTGCAGCCCTTTGACCTCAGTCAGATTGGATTTGCTTCACCGCCTCCTACTCCTCACTTAGCTTAGCTTTCTCTTGGATGCTCTCTCAGAGCCACATGGCCCTTCCCTGTTCTACCTGCTTCTGCGTCTGTCTCTTCCAGCACTTACAGTTACTAGTCCACTGCTGTGTCCAGCGTACAGCGGCTGCTTAGTGCCGTCAGGAGCCCCTGGGGCAGCACGCTGCTGCGTGATGAGTGTACAGAGCAAAGGCAGAGCTGTGGTGGACCAGCCCGGGCCTGGGAAGGCTGTGCAGAGGGCATTGCCCATTAGACCCCTCCACCCCAGCACTCCTTTAGTTGGGGAGACCCAAGGCAGCTCCTTCATTTGTGGAACACAGCCTGCCTGAGATGCAGCTGTGGAGGCAGCTTCCCACGGTGCTTCTGCCCCTGTTAAAAATAAGACAAACTCAGGTCGGGCGGTGGTGGCGTGCACCTTTAATCCCAGCACTTGGGAGGCAGAAGCAGGCAGATCGCTGTGAGTTCGAGGCCAGCCTGGTCTACAAAGTAAGTCGAGGACATCCAGGGCTACACAGAGAAACCCTGTTTTGAAAAACAAAAACAAAAACAAAAACAAAACAAAACAAACAAACAAAAAAGTAAGATAAACTCTACCTGCTCAGTTTTCTCTATTAAAATTAATGAAAATATTCCTCATCCCTTTAAAATCTGCTTTCGAGCCGAACCCCTCATGTGAAGATTTAATCTTTCACTGCAATGCAGAGGGCTGCACACACAAATCCTGGCAAAAACCAGCCTTGTTAATTGCCCACTCAAAACCCACCAGCTGGAAGCCACTTGCTCAGGTCTCAGATACTGTGAGCAGCGGAGACGTCCGCGTCACCTAAACCCACCCAGCACTCGCTGCTCTGGACACCAGGTTTCCCGTCGCTGCATTTTTGTTATGTGTCAGTTGCTGCTGGCTTGTGGTAGACCAGCAAATACAAGAGATAAGAAACAATGGTTCAAACCTGTCTGTATTTTCTAGGGCATGTGTCAGATGGCAGTAATTTTTTAAAATGTTTTATTCTTATATAATGTATGTGTGTGTGTGTGTGTGAGTGTATGTATTTGTGTATGTTTCTGTGTGTGTGAGTGTCTGTATGTATATCTGTGTGTCTGTGTGGGTGTGTATATGTCTGTGTGTATCTGTGAGTCTCTGTGTGTGTGTGTGTGATTATATGTCCGTGTGTGTCTATGTGTATCTGTGTATGTCTGTGTGTCTATATGTATCTGTGTGTCTGTGTGAATATATATCTGTTTGTGTATATCTGTGTGTCTGTGTGCCTATATGGATCTATGTCTGTGTGTGTGTGTGTGTGTGTGTGTGTGTGTGTGTGTCTGTGTGTGGGTGCCCTCTGAGGCCTCAGACCCCCAGGAGCAGACATAATAAGTAGTTAGAAATCTGCCATATATTTTCTGGAAATCAAACTCAGGTTCTCCTAAAAACAGGACAGACTTGTTTGTTTGTTTGTTTGTTTGAGACAGGTTTGTGTGTGCATCGGTATGTGTGCGCATGAGTGCGTGCATGCACATGTGTAACCTTGGCTGTCCCAGACCTAGCTCTGTAGGCTAGGCTGGTCAGAGTTGTGCCTCCCTCTGCCTTCCAAGTGCTGGGATACTGCTGAGCCATCCCTCCAGTCTCCATACTGTGTTTTGTTTTGTTTATGTGGGGTTTTTATTTGTTTGTTCATTTGTTTTTAACTAGAAAATGCACATCTGAGTTACAGGGGACTAGTGTAGACAGTGTTCTGTCATGGTTCATGTCTCAGATGTGGCCCAGGTAGCTGAGGAAGACTGTCATACAAAGGGCACAGGCACACTTATGGGTTTGACTTTTCCACTTGAGGGAGAAACTCAGCCAGTTATGCACTTTCTGTGTGTCAAGAAGCCTTGCCACACAGAGTTTTGATAGGAGAAGGGTTTTTGGTTGGTTGTTGGTTGGTTGTTTGGTTGTTTTGTTTTTCGAGACAGAGTTTCTCTATGCTATCTTGGCCATCTTGGACTCGCTTTGTAGACCAGGATGGCCTTGAACTCACAGAGATCCACCTGCCTCTGCCTCCCTAGTGCTGGGATTAAAGGCGTGCGCCACCACGCCTAGCTCAGAGAAGGGTGTTTTAGATGCAAAAAAAAAAAAAAAACCTTCTGTATGAAGAGATGCCTCTTTTCAAACATGATTAATAAGTCTTTCCTAAAGTTTTCTGTTCAGATTCTTTGTCATTCTACTAAGGAAGACACATTTCTCTGTAGCCACAAGAGCTGTCTGGGTGAGTACAAATGAGTGTATAAAAGTCTTGAGTCACCAACAAGGTACACTCAGGGGCAGGTCACACTGGGTGCTGTCTGTCATGAGTAGGCTTGTGTGAAGGACAGAGGGCCAAGCACACTTGTAATTCATTCTGCCTATAGTAGAGATGCGGGAGAGAAGAAGGGAAATCATTTCTAGAACTTTCTAAAAGCAATTCCCACAACCTTCTAGAAGCACTTTGAGAACTTCCCACAACTCCTGGAGCACCCTGCTGCCTTGTAACACATGCATTCTCTCATTGAACAAAAGTTAATTTAAAAGAAGGCAGTATGGGCCCTAGGGCGGGTATCTTGGCTCCCAGAGGAGGTCCCTAGGACCTCTAGGCTGGCTGCCCGAGGAAGGGACCACAAAGAGGCCCTTAGCTCTGTCCTCCTGTGAAAACAGAGTAAGCAGAGACCAGGACGCCCATGTCCAGTGAAGGGTCACAGTTGCCTTTTGTCTGAGAAGGGAATGATGGGAGGGAACTTTCCAGAAAGAAGCTCGTGGCTTCCCCCAGTGTAAGAGGCTAGCAGGTTGGAATCACAGCGAGGGGTGAACTCCTGCTGGGTGGTGGAGCATGGACAGAACCTGATGGTCCTAAGCATACTGAGTGCATAGACCAGCAGTGACCAGGGGCGGACGTCATATTCTTCACCACCCCGACACCGCAAGGGCTGCCTGCCCGTCAGTTTCAAGAGTTTGTCTTTGTACTTTCATTATTACTCACTTGTCTTGAACAATAAGTAAAGCAACCAGACAACCAAAACCCAGCCATGTTCAAGGTGCTGATCAAAAGGGAAAACACAGGCAAACACCACTTAACAGTAAAGCTTCCTGCACTGGAGACACGAATCAACGCTGAAGGCCATTCACTGCCTTTCCAGAGGGACCTGAATTTAGCTCCCAGTGTGCGCAGTGAGCACCACACGACAGGTGGCTTACAGCTGCCTGTAACTCAGGCTCCATGGGCCCTGTGCAAGCACACCCCAACAAAGACACACAGACATACACATTATTTTTTAAAATTAGATTTAAAAAATTCTAAAACTGAAAAGTAAAGCGTTCTAAAGGAACTAGGCAGCTGAGTCTGTGTGGAAGAGAAAATTGGATCTTTAAAGACAGAGCAAAACCTGTGTTTACCACCTCCCTCCAGCATCAGGCCCGTCGGAAAAGGAACAGTCAGACAACCTAATCACAAACAGAGTGTCCGAGCTCAAATGTCCTCAGCTGTCAAACTTGCTTCTCCTGAGCAATGAAAGGGTAAGCAATGCCGTGAAGGAACCAGAAATTAGGAAACCGAATGTAAGTGTCGGCGTGAATGCCTTAACAGTGATGACGATTTCCCCTTTCCAGGCAAACACGGTGACCGGCTGTTTCTCCTGCTTTCTCTCTGGAGGGTTGAGACAGGACTGCATGATAATTCATTTATCTTTAGTGCAGGAGCCACAAGGGTATAACCACATATTATTCAAAATGGGGAATTCGCGTCACATTATTTTCCATCGGTGAGTAATGGACGGGAAACAGGAACTGTCACTACAAGGCAGGCTGGCCATCTGGCGGGAGCTTTCTGTGGTGACGGCAGCTGATCGGTGTGGAAAGACTCAGGGTAAGGTAGTCGTGAGGCTTCTCCAGGGAGCGAGGGTTCATGCATGGAAGGCAGGCAATAAAGTCCAATTATTCTGGATGTGGATGCAAAAGGCACATGAAAATTATCTCACGCAGGGCAACGCCACAGCTAAGTGTTTTTTAAAATAGCCATCAGTCATTCCAGGTGAGGGAATCAAACAGGCCAATCAATCTCCGAGGAATGGCTCATTAATCAAAAGGTAGTGCTGAGATGCTGGCAATTTTTCATTGTTCCACATGTAATATTTTAAATCCGACGTGCTGACAGGATGGTTGGTATATAAGAAATTATCACGCCCAAAAAGGATAGCCAAGCTTCCCAGTGTTGTACCGCTGTGTGTTACTATTTCTCACGGGTCCCTGGTTTGCCCTGTCGAGGCGTTTGCGTCTTATACAGTAGACACGGTGCCTGTAGGTGAAAACGACAGTAGCATGAGACGCTTACTTCTGAGTTAACTGAAACTTTGAGGGAACCCAATGCTCTTGGGGGTCCTCAGAGCAGATAGACTCTTGCCCATGGCTAGCCTAGTCTCCAGAGGTCCTGATGTTCACAGCTGTGGCAGATCCATGGCGATGCTGCCCCAGGAATGAGGTAGACTCCAGGCTTGGTAAGGCCTGCGGACAAGATTAATTGCATTACAACAGAAAGTCATTTCTCCTGAATATGGTTGACCCAACTTCACGAGTATCAAGTGCTAGCAGTTGCCTTATGGGGCTTAAAGTTTGTTTAAGTGAGCATGCTTTTGAAAATAGTAATAACTAAAAAAAAATAGTAATAACTAAAAAAAATAGTAATAACTAAAAAAAATAGTAATAACTAAAAAAAATAGTAATAACTAGGTGCTTTCTCGGTTTTTGTTTTTCTCTACCTCAGTGGCCACCCAAACATCCCACAGTCCTGCTGGACTTCCAGGTCTTGTGGGTTAATGAGGTCTGGGGCATAGCTTTGCCTGGAGGGCGGGGCTGGGTGAGGAAGAAAATAAAAAGGGCTGGTGGAGATGGTCCAGCTGGGGAAGCACTCATCGCACAAACGCGAGGACCTGGGTTCAAGCCTTAGCACCCATGCAAACACCAAGCTCCATACGCATGTTTATAACGCCTGTCCTGAGTGGGGGGTCTGGGCGGTGCCTGGAGCTCACGGCCCACACCCAATCAGTGAGGTCCAGCTATATCACAAGACCCTGTCTCAAAAAACAAGATGGAGAGAGACTGAAGAAGACATCTGATGTCACCCTCTGGCCTCTGGCACACAGGCATGAACATGTACAGATGCATACAGGACACATGATAATAATAACAACAATAAAGAGCTCTGGGGGTGAAAATGCCAGTTTGAGGGATGCGATTGGCTACTATACTGAAGTGCATACTGAAGGGAGCGCGTTATGCTACTAGATGTAGGTGAAAGTTTTGGATTTTGCTTTAATTTGCCAGCTGAAATTATTTTAAAAATATTTTTTCTCTCTTTTTAAAAAAAGAGATCTATTTATTTTCTTGTGTATGAGTGCAAGCATCTGTGAGTGCACTATGTGCCGGTGTGAGTGCATATGTGCACATGTGTGTGCATTTGTGCACATGTGTGTGCAGGTGCCACAGAGTCCAAGAGAGTGCTTGGAGCTAGGGTTGCATGTGTCCAACATAGGTGCTGGGATTTGAACCCTGAGCCTTTGAGCAGCCAGCGTTCTTAACCAGTGAGCTAATTCTTCAGCCTAAGAGCCATCGTTAGCTCTTGACAGTCACATTTCTCAACACCAAGGATATCTTGATATTGGGTGGTTAAAATACACCCAATTTCTACATAGGTCAGTTTTGACCATAGTTAAGATGCACTTAACTATACTCCAGACTGGACAGATATAGACAGCTAAACTCTGAGCTACAGTCAGAACTTATGTGAGCGAAACCTTTGAACAATAATGCCAGCGTCACTAGATCAACCACCAGGTGATGCATGTCTCAGTGTCAACCTGTGGCCTCCACCTGAACACACATAGTAATATGCACGTGCCTGAAAACACACACAGGCAGGCGCGTGCACACACACACACGCGCGCGCGCGCACACACACACACACACACACACACACACACACACACATACACTGGCATAGTTCTGCTCACCAAACAGCGTTGATGCAGTCTGTCGGCCTCTCTAGACTTCTGCTTCACCTGTAAAGTGGGAGTGGCCAACACTACGTCACTGACAGTTGGCCAAACCTGGCCCACTGCTTGTTTTGCCGTTAAAGTATTGCCTGGACACAGCGTGCATGTTTATGCTATAACAGTGACCAGAGACCCAGCAAAGTTGTCACGCTCTGGGTGAGACAGCATCCTTCTTGAGCGCTTCCAGCACCTGTGGGCAGGATTAAGGAAGACTAGGTTCAGGGCACCTGAGTGAGGGACAGACAGAAAGGAGGGGCTGGGCAGGCTGGTGTTCCTGCTCTGGTGGGGTGTTTGTCTGCAGCCCAGGGGCTGGACTTCAGGGATTCACAGGGTAGGGGTGGGGTGGGGCCAGACCATGCCTTAAAGGTTCCACAGCCCAGGCAGGGGCGCAGCTCAGTTGGTAAAGTGTTCACCTGACAAGCACGGAGCCCTGAGTTCCAGGCAGTACAACATAAGGCGGGTGGGGTGGCACACACCTGTAATCTCAGCACAGTCGGGTCTTCCTCGCCTACATGGTACGTTTGAGGCAAGCCTGCGTTAAAGGAGACTGTCTCAACAGCAAACAGCAACAAATAAGATGCCACAATTCGCAGACATAAGAAGTCGGGGATCCCCAGTGATTACTTGTTGCTGTGCCCGAGACAGGCCTTCTATGTGGAGGGCACTGGCTGGTACAGCTGGTGAGGCAGGCATCACTGGGCTCTCTCTCTGCTCAGAGGGCATCTGCGACAGACACCCCACACATGTGGCCCACCTGTGCTTGCATACCCTGCCCTCCCCAGCCTGTGGTTTACCAGCTCTGGAAGTCACCATTTGAAGCCTCTGCCAAGTTTCCAAAAAGTCCCATCTGGCCCCACTCTCACCCCAGTCCGGTGCCCCACTCTGTCATCAGCTCCTCCGTCACCATCAGATTTCCTTGGCGTCTTCTGAACAGTCTGCCCAGCTTTCCCTCTCCTAACCCAGAAATGCTCTACCATCCTTCGTGGCTCAGCTTCATGCGGGACATGAAACTGCATCTGTAATCCGAGCACTCAGGGAGCTGAGACAGGAGGATGGCAAGTTTCAAGTACACCGGGGACCATACATAGTAAAGTGTCTGTGTGGTGGTTGGTTTTGGGGGGGCTTGTTTTATGTTTTGTTTTGTTTACCGATCCCCTGAGAAGAGAAGGGTTTTCTGCATGCGATGGGCATGCCTGTGGAGAACTGTCTCGTTGACGTGTGAAGACCGTCTTGAAAGAGAGTGGTGCCCTGGCCTGAGAGTAGAGACCGCGGTGGAGTGGAAGGCAGGCATGTCTGCTCACACTTCCCTCTGCTACCAACTGTGACTGGGATGTGATCGGCTGAGTCACTTTCTTGCTATGATACATGGAAACCCAGAATTCTAAGCCAAAAGAAGCCCTTTCTCCCCTAAGTTGTTTTTTGTCCGGGCATTTTATCACAGCAATGGAAACTTTGTACTTAAACTAGGAAGCTTCCTAGAGTGTTTTAAACAGGGTTTACACTCCTACCGGGCATCTGTTTACAAAGGCCCAAGTTAGCTCAAGTCAGCAAGACAAATTTTTAAACTATTTAAAAAATTTTTCCCAGCCTAGTCTACAGAGTGAGTTTCAGGACAGTCAGGGCTATGGTATAACCCCGTCTCAAAAAAAAAAAAAAAAAAAAAGCAACAAAAATTTTTTTCATATATTTATTATTGTATGCATGGGTGTCCTGCCTGCATGTATGTCTGCACAACCATGTGTATGTCTGGTGCCCACAGAAAACAGAGTCATCAGATCTTGTAAGTCTGGAATTACAGACAGTTGTGAGCTGCCTTGTGGGTGCTGAGAATTGAACTTGGGTCCTCTGGAAGAGCAGCTAGTGCTCTTAACCGCTGACCCATCTCTCCAGCCTCTCACCAAAAAGAATGTTCTCGCCCTCCCTTTGTCTGTCTCTCTCTCTCTCTGTCTCTCTCTCTCTCTCTGTGTCTCTCTCTGTCTCTGTCTCTCTCTCTGTCTCTGTCTCTCTCTCTGTCTCTGTCTCTCTCTGTCTCTCTGTCTCTGTCTCTCTCTGTCTCTCTTTCTCTTACACACACACACACACACACACACATTCTTTTCTGTGCTCATATAGAACTTTCTAGAAGAAGTGACTCAGTGCTTTATAAGCCTACAGCAAATGCACTAGAAACAATGTATTATCTGAAGCTGTTCACTTCCTGTGCACAAAAGCAGAGGAAACTACACAAGGCAGCGGCAAGTCTGTAGCTTGGAGCCTGAGGGATTTCCAAGGTGCAGTCTGGTCCCTTTCCTTGCTCCCTAGAGCTGGGAGTCAGGAGCAGAGACATCACGACATCAAGGGATGCAAGGCAGAGCTATGTGGGAGGGGAGGACCACTGATGCTGTGTGCTGGGCTGCCCACCTCTGTGTGCTGGTTCTCTTTTCCCTCGCCAAGTCCCTCTGCTCCAAGAAAAGCCAACGGCCACCGTGAATGCTCACCTTTGGCTGTCTGGTGCCAGGACCTTGGAGACAAGGGCACTCACCATCCCCGACTTTGTCTATAAGACAAGCGTGCTGACACGCTGATTGCTGAGCACTGGGTGGGTGACTGAGGGGAGGCAAGAAAAAGTCATTTTGAGGGGGAAAGTTGCATTTCTATCAAACTTAACCTTGAAGGGGAAAAAAGCCAAAGCTAGAGGGAAAAAAAGAGAAATGTCAATATTTCCTTCACATTTGAATTTGTGGCTTTTAATTTATGTGTTGAGCTCCAGGGACAGACAGACGTATCTCCTTGCACGGCTCTCCGGTTACTCTCCCTCCCCCGCGCATCTGCATCCTGTTTTCTGGAAGGTGCCGCCATATATCACAGGGTCCTGAGATGGGAGCATGGGCGTGCAGGAACTTGGCTGCCCCGGTACCCAGGCAGGTTTTGCTGAGAATGTTTGTAAGCCCTCAGTCCATACTGGGGAGCCCTCGGTGTCCCCCAAGGATAGTGAGGGTGGGAAAATCATTAGCATCAAAGCAAGAAACAACTTGCACTTCAGTTACACTCTCTTGTGGTCTGGATTTTTAGATTTTTTTTAGACGTTTACATTTTATGTTATGTTTATGAATGTTTCTCCTGCTTGTGTACATATAAATATGCACCCTGTGCTTGTCTGGTGCCCAGGGAGGTCAGAAGTGGGTGTCAGATCCATTGGAACTGGCGATACAGACCCACCTACGACGTGGGTACTAGGGATTGAATCTCAGCCTCCAGAATAGTAGCAAGTGCTCCTAACTGCCGAGCCATCTCTCCAAGCCCACGCTCCGCACTTGTTCTAAAGTCTTCCAGGGCATAAACTCACACCAACCACGTAAAGTAGAATACAGGCCCCAAGAAGGAAAGGCCAGCCTAGCTGAACCCCAAGAGCGACTGCCATGGTAATATTGGACTTGGAGAAAGAGATTTTTATCGAGGCGGTGGTGCCAGGGGACCTGTTGTTACCGAAGCTCGGAAACTCCTCTGCCGTGAGAAATCTGAGGAGTCCCGTGTGGAGGTGCAGGGCTCAATGCTTAGACTTCGAGGAGGGGACGTGGTCCAGTAGGTAGAGTCCTTGTCCAGTGTGCAGCAAGCCCTGGGTTAAGCCCAAATAACATAAAACCAGTTATGTGGCAGCACCGGCCTGTAATCCCAGCAGTTGGGACTTGGTGGTAGGGGATCAGGAGGTCAAGGCCAGCACCTTGGCGGGCTATATGAGATCCTGTCTTCAAACAACAAACAAACAAGCAAGCAAGCAAAAGGTGAATGAATGAATGAATGAGTGAGTGAATGAATGAAGTGAGGCATAACTAAGCTGTTTAAAGTGCTTTGAGAGGGGTTGCTTACGTTCTGTCGCACCTCAGCCTTTTGGCTAAGATCAAGTCACAAAACTTCTAAGCCCCAAGAGCCTCCTGCCAGCCCCCTGGCCCTCTAGAGAGCCCTAACTGCCCTTCCCTGAGACTTCTGGTTAGGAAATCACCCGCTGCCGTTTTCCTTCGAGTCAGAACTAGGCACTGGGTAAGGGCCTCCCTCTTGTTCCGGTTCCCCACCCACATGGTGGTCCACCAGCTTGGGCCTCTCCACGGCTCCTGAGACATCTGCCCACACAGATGTACCTCTGGTGTGTGGAATATCATTTCCTTGGGGAAGAAATTCCAATCTGTCTACAGAACTTTACTTCAGGCTTTTCTTGGAATGTGGCGGGAAAAAAAAAAAAACTGTGTTTCTGGCACGGGAATTTCAGCCAAAGCCTGTGTGGTTCCGGTTACAGGGTGCTACGTGTATGGCTGACCTGACCACATGTTTTGTGGGCTACTTGACTCTCCTGCATATATGAGCCCAGGAAAAGGGGAACCACATCCCCGCACCCTCCAGTCCCTTCCCAGGGCAACCTCCTGACTACCATGGGGAACATCCCACGGGTTTAAGAAAGAACGCTGATGTCTACCAAGCAGCCTCCAATCTTACAAATGTTTGTGGCCGGGTTTCATAATTTGTGATATATAAAAGAAAATCTTTTTCTTCCTTTTTGAAATGAAAGATTTTTTTTTTTTTTTTGAGAAAATCTTTATTTCCCAGAAGCCACTGGGCTGTTTGCTCTGCACAGCTCACAAACTGAAGCCAGCAGTTGCTCGGGCAGGATGATGAGCCGGGAAAAGGCTCCGGCTACAGGGAGCCCACATCCACATGAGCTCAGAAGAAGAAGGCGTACACTTCCATAGCTCCCTCTGACCAATGACAGGGAGCTGCCAAGATGGAGACTTGGTTCCTGCCAGGCCCACAGAAGTGCCTCCCTGTGTGCTCATGAGCACATGCTTAGTCAGGCTGGACCAGCCTTGGAAAGACTCCACTTGGGATCAGCTGTGGCTCCTGGTGGATCGTTTAGAAACATGGCGTCTCCATCCGATGGAAGCTGAGTCGTATGCCCACACAGGGACCCTCAGCTCTCACTTCCCATCCTCATCAATGGCCTTCAACCTGGAATATATTCTTTGCAGATTACGCTATGTTCAGACCATAATGAGCCCACATCACAATACATCCATGTTGTCCAGTGTCCTTTTCAAAATAGGGAGGATATGGAATTGGTCCAGAAGACCATCAGCAGATAAATAGACAGGGAGGTTGTTATTAAGCTGTAAAGGAACATGTAATTATGACATTTACAGGAGAATGGTGCGGTGGGTATGCATTAGATGAGCTAGCCCAGGCTCAGAGAAGCAAGCGCCACATGTGCGCTCTCATACAAGGACCCTAGATTCTAATTGTTATATATGCGCGTCGTGTGGGAGCAACTGTGTGTGGAGGCCAGGACACCAGAGAGGAGAGAGGGGTGAGGGGGACCCTGGGGATGGGATCGTACACGCGGTGTGGAGGAGCAGCAGCTGAGGGGGACCGTGCAAAGCCATTACGTATAAAATGCCATGACGATGCCGGTTATTTCATATGCTAACTAAGAAAACGATAAAGGTTATGCTGGGGGACAAGCACAAAATATATCATCACAAAACCCGTTATCATGTGCAATTAATATACATTAACAAAAAAAAAAGTCAAAAGTTTCCAGGAATGACAGTTGCATGTCTGTAATCCCAGCACTCAGCAGGATGAGACAGGATCCTATGTTTTAGGCCAGCCTGGGCTAAAGTCGTGGGAGTCCTTGTCTCAAAAAAATAAAAAATAAAAAATAAAAAATAAATTAGAAGTCATTCTCAGGGCACAGTCAATTGGAATGACCTCCCTCTGCCCATCCCCCATGAGCTCAGCAGTGGATTCAGGTCCTGGCTGAACTGAATCAAACAGGAGTTAAATAGGCGCAGTGCCTTTTCAAATGTCTGTTTGACCAGCAGACTTTCTGTAACTCGAATCTGGTAGAGAGTCTAATGCTTGCAGCAGATGTTTTATTGGTAACATTTTGTTTTACAAGTTCAAATTTACAGTGTTTCTGTATTTGGATGAATGCAAAAGGCAAGGGAAGGAAAGTTCCAGATAGCCAGTCAAGGTACTCTCTGGTTAAAAGGATCCAGATGCTTGGCGTGAGGGAGAGAGAAGCTTCTGTGTCTAAGCGGAACCACGGACAGTATCTAGCAGTAGTTTATGTTCCTGTGCACAAACATGAGCATCAGACGTGAACCACCAAAAGTTTCAGTAAGTAATGTTTACCGTGTAAAAATGGTGAGTTGACACGCCACAGCTGGCTCCTCCGGCATGCCAAAGCTATGCTCGCAGGATTTTATATAAGTGGATAAAAGTGAGCTTGAACCTTTAAAAGACCAACGCAAGACACACAAGCTTCCTGAGCATGGGTGTATTTGCCACTAAATAGAAACTTCCTTGCACAAATGGTAGAAGAGGTGTGAGTGCTCTGTGGGCAAGAATGGGAGTAGGGCGGAGCCCAGCTGACACGATGTTAACTATTAAGATGCTAAGTGTGGCCAGGTGGCCTTTAACCCCAGCACTCAGCAGGCGGAAGCAGGCAGATCTCTGAGATCAAGGCCAGCCTGGTCTATAGAGTGAGTTCCAGGACAGCCAGAGTTATATAGAGAAATCCTGTCTTGGAAAGAAGTAGAGGAAGAGGAAGAGGAAAAAGAAGGAAGAAGAAGAAGAGGAAGAAGAAGAAGCTGAGTATGGTAGTTCATGCTTCTAATTCCAGCAGTAAAGAGGCTGAAGCAGGAGGATTGCCATGAGTTTGTGGCCAGCATGGGCTACTGAAAGAGATTTCCTCTTTGGAAAAACAAAACAAAACAAAAAATAAGACAAGCCAACAGAATATGGCTAGAGGGATGGTTTGTTTGCTGCTCTTCCAAAGTTCAAGGCCAGCCAGGACTATATGATGAGACCCTGTCTCAAAATCAAAACAAAACAAAACCAAAACAGCGCAAGCCATCGTGGCCCCCAGTGGATTCTGGGAACTCCTGTAGGAACAGAGCCTCATAGCTTGGCCTGGACTCTGCTCAGGGTAGTGCCTGCCAAACCTGACTCTCTCCAGATCCAAGGGGCAGCTAATGTTGTGATGTGTACTCTCCGGGAGAGTGGCTGTGCCTCCTGTACCTAGGAAGGAGGGTGCCCGCCCCCAGCATAAGAAGGAGGTGACTGTCTTCTCTTAGGAAGGAGGTGACTGTCTTATCAGAAAGAGGGTGGCCGTCTTCTCTTAGGAAGGAGGGTGGCCATCTTCTCTTAGGAAGGAGGGTAGCCATCTTCTCTTAGGAAGGAGGGTGGCCATCTTCTCTTAGGAAGGAGGGTGGCCATCTTCTCTTAGGAAGGAGGAGATTCACATCACTTCCCTTCATGTTTGCCTAGAGACGCGTGTGGTCATACGCATGCATGCCGTCTCATGTTTCGGATTTTATACACACAGCATCTTGCCCTGCTACTTACCTTCTCCCGCCTAACTTCTAGCACATAGAATCTACTTCACTCACTTTATTTTTAAATTAGATGTACTTATTTTATATTGTGTGTGATGGGTATCTTGCCCTTGTGTATGTCCATGCACCTGTGTGCCTGTGTGCACAGAGGCCAGAAGAGGGGGGTTGGATCCCCTGGAAATGCAGTTAGGAACCCACTGTGGGATGCCATGGGGGTGCTGGGAGTCGAGCCTGGGTCCTCTGGGAGGGCACCCAGTGCTCTTAACTGCAGAGCCATCTCCAGGCCTCTGCACTTCACTCATTTTAAAGATTTAGTTTTTATTTGTCTTTATGGGACCAGGGTCTTCATGTGTGGTGCCACATGTGTGCAGGTGCCCTCAGAAGCCAGGGAGGCCACCAGGCCCCTAGAGTTACAGGAGGTTGTTAGCTGGGCCTGGGTCACCTGCAATGGAAGCAAACCCTCCAACCACCCAAGCCTCACTTGTTTTAACGGCCGAATATTATCCCATCAGGTGGACATTCCATTGCCACGTACATGTTTTAACTACTTTGCTGATAATGGCTACACTCTCCTAGTCAGAACACAACCCTCTGGAGGACACAGCGATCTTTCTGTCTTCATGGGCTCTCGGGCAATATTGTTCTACTAAGTGAAAATCAATTAGCAGTTACTGAAGAAAAGACCGCCTCTCCTTGACCGCATAAGCCATTTCTTCGTCTCCGATGGCCTCAGCTGGTGGCCAGCTGGTGGCCAGCTGATGACCAGCCGAAGAGCCTCAGCATCCTCAGTCTCCTCTTTGTCACTCCTTGTGTTTCAGCAGAGACATGAGTCAACTCTTGCCAAGCGAGGTGCTTCATCGCCACACTTCCTTTAACAGTGGTCCTGGGCTCAGCAGGCCACATCCCCTCCACACTCTCCCTCCACTCGGATCCTGAGGAGGCATCTGGGCAGAGTCATTAAGAGCCAGCACTTCCCGGAGAGCAGTTGCAAGGGTTACTAACAGTGTTCACAGACTGTTGAGCCCGGACACAGCCGTATGCCAGACACACTTCTCATAATCCTTGCCAGGTTTCTCCGAGCAGCTAAAACTACGTCAAGTAGATTACAACTGAACCTACTCTAGACCCTTTGGTTGGGAGAAATCACTTCAATATGAGGCTAGCAGCCCAAGTCGGCCGATCAACTTTGAGACTGGGGTGAGCTTTGAGGGGGCACCCCATCTCCCGGCAGATGTTGCCACTCCAACCTGCTGATAACATTGAGGATGGTCATCTCAGGTGTCCGTGTGGCTCCGTGTACTTCTGAATCCACTCAGCTTCCTGCAGTAATCAAAAAAAAAAAAAAGACCATGTGTGGGAGCAAAGAAGAGAAACACCTGGCTTCCAGATGCACCCCACGTCAGAGGACGCTCCTGGATAAGAGGAAGCAGGCACAATGAGAGGCGATCAAGATATGAAAAAGAAGCTAAAATTAGTTTATATATCTATGGTGTACACGAGGGGAGTTTTTTAAATCAATCATTGTAATTAATATTGATTGTGAAAATTATATTCTGGACTACTAAGAAAACTAGAACTGAATTGGGGAACCAGGGTGCCTGCATATGTAAGCTGGACAGTAATACAATTGGGAGTAGGTCAGTGTTCAGTATGGATTCGGGGGGGGGGGCTCAGTGAGAACAACCCAGAGCTTCCATACAGAGCTGGGCACCCACACACCGAGGGAGCACCCATACACTGAGGGAGCACCCACACACCGAGGGAGCACCCACACACCGAGGGAGCACCCACACACTGAGGGAGCATCCCAGCCGTGCCTGCTCACGTACGAAGACGAGAACACAAGCAGTTCTTGCTGGGGGCTCAGCCTGGACCCCGTTACCCACCTGAGCTTTAGTGTCTCCCTGTGTCTCCGCCAGGGCTTGGTTTCTCTTCTCCTCTCATCTGCACCCCAGCACGCCACTCTAATTTGTCCAGAAAATCACTGCTGCAAATAGAGAAGAATCAAGTGAAAACTCAGTCATCAACTACCAAAGGGCACCAGGAGTAGCTTGGGTAATGTAAAGATTATATACGAGTCTCCAGAAGGTTCTCTCTCTTCCCAGAAGCTATGAGGAAGCCAGTGTAGCCAAAGCCAAAAGAGGGCCTAGAAGAGGGAGCCAGAGGTGCAAGTGGCAGAGCCTGAAGGATCTGAGTGGAATTATTCATTATTTGTTTCTTCGTTTGTTTTCCATTTGTTGTCATGCTTGCCTCTGGGTGGCTTGCTAGGGCCACATTGCGGACACTCAGAGAGCCAGCCCAGGCCTGGAGAAATGGCTCAGCGCTTAAGAGCCAGCCGGACTCCAGAGCAGCACACATTTTAGACTTTGCTGTTCCGACAAGTTCAAAGGCTGGTCTGGCGACACAACCGCTGAGGAGGATTAAACATTAAGCCAGTGGTGTTCAGCATCACAAAGGTTAAAAATAACAAGCCCTTACAAATAAATTTAAAAGTTAAAAGTATTTTTAAGCAGGTTGGGGCCAACTTCTCAACGTTACCAAGAATGCCATGTCCGGGGCTAAAGAGATGGCTCAGAGGTTAAGAGCACTGACTACTGTTCCAAAGGTCCTGAGTTCAATTCCCAGCAACCACATGGTGGCTCACAACCATCCATAATGTGATCTGGTGCCCTCTTCTGGCCTGCAGGTGTACATGCAGACAGCACTGTAGACATAATAATAAATAAATCTTTAAAAAAGAAAAGGAAAAGAAAAAGAATGCTATGTCCCTGGCCCTGACCCTGCTGAGATCCTTGAGGGATGTTTCAGCAATATTCCACCCTCCCCCCCGTCCACCATATTGGATCACAAGGTTGTGTACCTTGGGATTTGGTCGCTTGGAGTTTTCTTCCTGGGAGAGTTTCTTTAGAGAATGCAGCAACTGGCAGTAAGAGACAGGTGAAGTCCTGCTGGGATGGCTTCTGTTCCCTCCAAGCCTCCAGACCCAGGTGGGGGAGGCCACACCCTGCCTGCCTAACTATGCACAACTGTTCCTGGAAGTTTTAAGGTCTGGTCCATGTCAGCTTCTCATGTGTCACCTTTCTAGGGTCTGCACGGCCCAGCAATCTGGACAAGAGCCAAGAAGCCAAAGACTGTTGAAGCCACAGTCTCCACTCCTCTACTGACACCAGCGACCACCCAGCCCAGTCAAGCCATATGGCCTCCTCCTTGCCTGATGTATGAGGTGGGTAGCGAGCTTTTCCCTCAGAAGAGGACTCCGAGGGATTAATTACTTAAAATCTATAAACATGTATCATTATAATTCTTATTCCAGTTTCTACTCAAAGCTGAAGTGGCCAAAGGTGGGGGGGAAATTTGCAAGCCCCTGCTTCCTCTGAAAGCCGCCGCCTCTGCCGCTCTCCGGCATTTCTGGTCTGCTGAGAGACTGTCCCCAGAACCCTGTGTTTGTCTGACACGGAGCCATGGTTGGGACATTTGAGAATGCAGAAGGCCAAGAGCCCAGCCGAACCCTGGGTACAACTGGGCTCTAGGTGTTTCCATGCCTTGCCATGGCAGAGCACAGACATCCCCAGTGAGACCGGGAGGATGTGGGCAGGCAGCAGGGGATATTATAAAGTTACCCTGTAAGGTCTCTGTGGGTTCCATAGGTGGTGTAGGTGGCCAGGAAGCAGAGTCTGTGTTCATAAGGTGTCCCGGTCTAAAAGCACTGGCTTGTGGATGTTTTCAGAGAGCAAGAATTTTCTGGCTCTCCCTTGGGGGAGGGGTGGTGTGGGGGAGGGCCTCCCAAGGTGACTGACATCCAGAAGTGCCCATCACGGGCAGGTGGGGAGTTTCCGAGTCCCCTCCTGCTTAGCCCTGGAAAGTCAGGACACAAACAGAAGGACTACAGCAGCCATGCCTAGGGCCAGCTTGGGGCAGGGTAAATACTGTGACATTGTTCAAACCTGTGGTTTTTAAACATTTGTTCAATATTTACTTAGATGAAAGGCCCAGCTCTCTAAATAAATAAACGGGTGGCTCAGCAGGAGGAAAGGCCCCAGGGCAGGTAGCTTCAGCCTTTCGCCCCCCTTGGTCTCCAGAGAATACATTTCTGGCAAGAATTTGTGCCACCTCTCAACAAAACAAAAGGCCCACAGGTAGGGTTGCCCACCTGCCAGACAAGGCTTGCTCATCCATCCGCTGAGCAGGCAAGCCTCTAACCTCTTTCAAATGCTACAGTGTGCCTCCCTGGCCCTGCCCTCCCCACCTGCCGCAGAGGTGACTATAGGACAGGAGTATTTCCTATCTGTCTCCTCCTGCTACTGGTTTGGACCACCCAGCTGGCTGCCCTGCCTAAAAGATGTGGCTTCTTTTCAAGTGCACCCCCACCCCTAGCCCTGTGCTAGGCTGTTCTTGTAGGGAAAGCTCTGGCCCCGCCCCTCTTCCAGAGGCACACAACACACCTGATCCAAGGCCATGACCTAGAAAGCTAGGAAGGATGCTTGTTGCCCTTTGGGTCTCAATGGCCCTTCAGATTTTCCCAGTTACCCCTGCAGCCTTTACAATGCCACTTCCGGTACAGAAGCCACCCATCCCATCCCATAGTTAAACTTTTTCCTTGGTCTCATCTATCATTTCTATGAAGGCTTGATCCAGTTCAGTGAGAGACTCTGTCTCAAAAAATAAGGTGGAGGGAAACTGAGGAAAGACCCTGACATCAGCCTCTGGTCTCCACATGTGCACACCCATATGGACACACATATACCTACACCCACATGCATACACGGTCATACATATGCTGCACTCACAAAGAAGAGAGATTCTGTTGTGGTCATCTTATCAGGATCAATGGCTATAACTTAGCATGTCAGAAGCTATTTTTCTTCCAGGGGCTGAACAAGATATGCGCCAGGGTTTAACCAAACCAAACCAAACCAAAACAAAAAAACAAAAACCCACAGAAACAGAATTTTGTTTTTGTTGGGAGTTTTTTGTTGAGACTTATTTTATTATTTCTTTATGCCTGTGTGTCTGTGTGTGGGTATGTGCATGTATATGGGTGTGTGTCTGTGTGCGGGTGTGTGTCTGTGTGCGGGTGTGTGTCTGTGTGTGGGTGTATGTCTGTGTGTGGGTGTGTGTCTGTGTGCGGGTGTGTGTCTGTGTGTGGGTGTATGTCTGTGTGTGGGTGTGTGTCTGTGTGGGCAGATGCCCACAGAGGCCAAGAGAGCATCAGATCCCTGGAGCTAGAGGAGCTGGCAGTTGTGTGCTGTGGGACTTGGGTGCTGAACTCAGGCTCTCTGTAAAAAACAGCAAGAGCTCTGCAGCCCTGCCTGCAGGAGAGAGAGAGAGAGAGAGAGAGAGAGAGAGAGAGAGAGAGAGAGAGAGAGAGAGAGAGAGAGAGAGAGAGGTGATGGTGATGGGGCTTTAACTCATGTCTTCTCACAGGCTGAGCAGATGCTAGTCCCCCAATTTCCTCTCATTAGACTTGCGTTACTTTGTTAATTTGCTGTGGAAGCTGTAAATGCTGCCTCTCACTGTTCGTCCCTGCCAGTGGAGATCGCCGGAGCTGCTCCTCTAAGCATATCTCTGGGGGCCTCCAAGGTTTTCATCCTGCCCTAAAGCCTACATCAGTCAGCCAAAGGAGCTACACATCCCTGTGAGGGGAAAGCAGGACTCAAGGTTAACACGGGGCTGGGGGTTAAATTTAACCTCCCGGGTTCCCGTTTCCCCTTAGCTTGTCCTTGATACGCTCTGAGCAGGGCGGGCAGAGTGCGGCCAGAAGACACCACGTTCTCAGGTCCAATATTACTTTGCATTTTGCTCACATCAAGGGTCAGCCTATTCCAGTCGCTGTCCCACATCTCCTCTGCACAGCCCATCTCAGACAGGTCAGTGAAATCAAGCGATCCGTCGCTCAGGAGTGGGCTGGTGTACAAGGCAGCAACCACTCTCTCCAGACACACAGCCTTTCCATTCACTCTCTGAGTAAGTTCACGCCTAATGAGATATTTCAGGTAGGCCATAACGTAAAAAAGCAACGCAGCACGGTGCCTCAAAGTATGAAGCTTTTAAGTCTTTTGTCTTTAAGGGGGCAGCTGCGCACTTTCAGAACTTGGCTTTAAGAGCGCCTTTTGGAGCCTGAAAGAGCGGATCATAGCACCACCCAGTGGACATCGGTGGTTTAACAATTGGAACCAAAGAGGAGGAAGGAAGAAAAAAACAAAAAACAAAAAACCACACGTTTAAGTGCTGTATTTCACCTTCCACTCTTTCCCCTGTGTTTAACGTTTTTTTAAATTGAGGCGTATCTGTAACAGATGTCATGTCACAATTTAAATTATTTCCTTCATTGACAACCCTTCATCCAACCGACACCTCAGTTTCACCAAATACAACTTTACTGTACCTTGTGGGGTACCATTCATTCAGCCATTTTTCAGGGACAGTTACTGGATATCCATTCGTTGTCCAGGGCTTGCAGATTTATTGTGTGTTATTCATTACATATGTTTTTGCTCAATCATATTCAGGCTCTTGGCTGTGGTGCAGAACACGGCCTTTTGTTCATGATCCGTTGGTGTGTGCGGAGCAGCTCCACGCATTTGTAGGACCGTCACTGTGGACTTTTACTGGCCTTAAAGCCCTGTCATTTGGGGAGTGTTTCTCCCCTGACTGCATGTGAGACTCACCTACAGAGCTCCCTAAACGACCGTGTCCCAGAACACGCTTCTCAGAGAGTGAGACTCATGCATTCTGAGGAACCTACTGTGTGCTGGCGTGAACTGTCTCCTTGTTAGGGTCAGATTCATGCCAGCTGTGTGGAGGGCATTCGAATGATTAGGCATTTCTGTTAAATATTTAGTGGTAAACATTATTATTTCAAGGTACAGAGCTCTTGGCTGGGTGTGGCACTGCACATCTATGATCTGAGGAATTGAACTCTTAAGTGCATAGTGAGTTCGAGGCCAGCCTGGACTGTGTGAATCCCTGTCTCAAAATATGAAAAAGTAGAATAAAATATTTATGGATGCAAAAGCTACTCTGTGTGTGCGCGTATGCGGGCGTGCGTGTACATGTGTGTGCATGCATGCACATGTGTGTGCACATGTGTGCTCCTGTGTGTACACATGTGTTTGTGTGTACCTGTGTGCACGTGTGTATGCATGAGTGTGTACGTGTGTGCATGTGTACTCCTGTGTGTATGTGTGTTCCATGCATGTGTGCTCACAGGTATGCATGTGTATATGTGTGTGCGTGTGTACGCATGTGTGTGTGCATGCTCCTATGTGCGCACGTGTGCGCACGTGTGTGCATGCGTGTGTGTATGTGCGTGTGTGCGTGCATGTGCGTGTGTGTGTGTGTGTGTACATAACAGCGGAACCATCTTGGGTGTCATTCTACATGCTTCATCAACCTTTTCTTTAAAGTGTTTTTACTAATTCTTCGGTAAGGTCATACAAAACATTTTTATCACGTTTCTCTTCATCCTCTTCCTCTCCTCTTTCTTTCCTGAGACAGGGTCTCTCACTGGCACGCTCCGATGCTGCCAGGCTGTAGTCAGCCGGCTATAAGCACACAACACTGCACTTGACTCTATACCGGTCCTGGTGATCTAACTCGGTGCTTGCAAGACACTCCCTACTAAGGCAGCAATAGGCAAACTGGAGACAGGGTTGTCTGGGGAGTCAGCTCAGCCAAAGGACACAGTCGCTCCCAGGATTCCCACCCATGCAGTGTCACTGGAAATGAACACAATAAGAGTGTGACCGTGTAGGGTTCACAAGGTGCCCAGCAACCCAGCTTGATGTGCACAGCTCTGCAAACCAGGGGAGCTAGGACCGCCTCTCTGGAACCCTGCTCTCAGGGGAGCGTGCGCTCCGTCCACTCCAGGCCTGAGGCCAGCACTGCAGGGACCGCTAGGCTGTTCCCTGCCTCCCTAGTGCAGCCCCGTGATAGGTTTCCACATCAGACCGCTCCTGGCTGAGAACAGGTTTTCGCAAGCACCAGTATGAGAGAAAAAGACCCCATCCCCTCAGGGTTTCTACGGCTTGCTACCTTTGTCATCTTGGGCAAGCCTGAGTTCATCGAGTCTTCTGTTGCCCAAATTCATATGTGAAGCTGGGACAGAAATGGCAAGGATGCCTTGGAGTGTGCAGAGTGTGCGGCCAATGCAGTGGAAATCACTGCTGTGAGTGCTCCGACACACTGTGGTGTTCCGTAGCAGAAGGCATTCGAAGCAGAAAGGCTTGGATGTAGCTAACCCCTCCCAGCCAGAGTCATGTGGTCTTCACAATCCTGACCCCAGGGCACAGGCTTGAGGACCAAGTGCCAAAAAGAGCTGGCCCCTGTTGGGTTCTTTAGATCAGATAAACAAATGGACTTTGGTGGGGATCGAACCCAGGGCTTTGTACCTGCAAGGAGACCATTGTACTGTTTGAGCTAAACCCCTCAGCCCTCCCTAAACTCACAGCATCTTGCTGCCTTCTGCCGCCCTCTCACAGCTAATGCAAGAGAATAAACAGTGAGGGAACTCAGCAGCTTACTGTGGGAAGCTAATTGCTTTAGAGAGAAAGGAAAGAAAGAAAAAGAGGGAAGGAGGGAGGGAGGAAGGCAAGCATGAAGCTGAGAGCATAGCCCAGTGGTAGAGCACTTGCCTCACATGCATAAGGCCCTGAGTTCAATTCCCAGATCCGTCAACAAAAGGATAGATGGATAGACAGACAGACAGATGGTAGATAGACAGACACACAGATAGATAGGTGATAGATAGATAGATAGACAGACAGATATTACTGAGCTAGAGTGTAGTCGGCACAAACCCTCACATCTGACTCATAAACCGGAAATGGATGGTGCATTGCTGATAATCCCAAAATTTAGAAGGAGAGCCAGACGTTCAAAGTCCTCCTCAACCACATAACAGTTTGAGGTTAGCCTGGGCTACATGAGTGGTCAGAATGAATGAGTGAAGGAATGAATGAATGAATGTCACCGAGGGAAAAAAGTATGGCTGTAAATTTGGACCTGAAAGAATAGAATGTGTTGTCTTTCTGGTCAGGTCAGGCTGTAGCTGGATGTGTCAGGATTCTGAAGTGTCTCTGAGCGGCCTCAGGTTAGCTGCAGGCTGAGGGTCGTCTGAAGAAGACTGAACCCGCCCTCCCAGGTTCTTACATCACTTGCCCAGCCCCGGGTTTAGACCTGCGGTAAGGCTCCTGGATAGGGGGTGGGGGGGTTGCGAACTCCCAATAAACAGACTACAAAGGGGAAACCTGCAGCCAAGCCAAGGCAAACACAACTATGAAAACCTATCCTGGCTTGCCCCAAGGCGTTTCCAAAAGGAAAATAAACACTGTGAATGAACAGCCCGCTCTAATTCTCTGCCTTAGGGGAACCAGGATGCAGGGCAGCTCTGTTTGCAGCTGCGGCAGGCTTCTGGGTTCAGCTCTGCCCTCCTGGTAAGACCAAGGGACCCTCAGGCTCTGCCACCAGCCTCTGGTTCTGAGAGCACCCTTCTGTGCAGGGTGATGGCTGGCATGCAGTATGCCAGTGCGGCTCTGGGAGCTGTAAGAAGCCAGAGTTCTGTCTCAACCCCACACACACATGCCGCCAGGCAGCTATTGATTGTGTCTCGGTGGCTGACTGTACTTTCTGGTGTGTGAGGATCACTGCGCTGGCTGACGTGGAGGCAGATTCCCAGCTCCACACTCCCAATCCCGGCCCAGGAGGAGGCCCTGGGTGTGCGGGTCCCTGAGCTCCCAGACAGGCGAGCCTTGGATACATTTACACTTTGAACTAGAACTGCTTCCCGGTCTCATCTGTTTCTTACTAACGTTGTGCCTTAACTCACTCCTTCATCGGTAGCCGCCCCAGGAAGCAGCCCGGAAGGCAAAGAGGCTGTTCCACACAGACCTTACGTGAAAAATGTTCTCGGCATCTAGACAGTGGTGCCGTGGAATGTGCCTTCAAAAACCCTAAACCAGAGCACCGGGTGTGGGAGCCAGCGAACAAGAAGGAGCAAGGCCATCCAGGGAGGGGGCTCCTTCTGTATCCCCTCTCAGGTCCACACACTCTACCTCACAGCCCTGTCATGGAAGCAAGCTCAGGGCAGGGGCGGGGGTGGGTGGGTGGGTAGGGGATGGGGGGGGGGGGGTGGGAATCCTCTCCTCTTCAGCAACACTAGGAAGGACCTGTTGGGCCCAAAGCCTAGAAGAGAAGGGAAGCTCCCGCCACTGGCAGGGGACAGTGGCTGAAAAAAATGCCCAAAGGCGGCTGCAGGTGCTGGAGACCTTAGCTGCTGTAGTGTAGACTTGATGCAGTAAGGACTGGATTATGGATTTTTTTTTTTTAATAGGATTTTGACAGTGAGCAAAAAAATAAATCTGCCCTACATCAGAAGAGAAAGCTCCTGGGATGGGTATGGCCTGAGATGAGTGGGGTTGCAAGGCTGGGCTCCCCTGAGACTGGGGAGGAGGGGAGATTCTCTGAGTTGACTGGTGACTTTGCCCCATGTATACCCTTCCCAGAACCTTGGAATGTTGCCTTGCTTGAGTTATTGCAGAAAACAGTGAAGTTAAGGTGAGGTCCTCCAGGAAGGAGCAAGGAAGGACCTCAATTGTACCGTGCTGATGGTTAATCAGGAAGCTGTGGGAAACTAATGTGGAGCGTCTGAGAGAGAACAGAAAGTCGGGAAGGAGGGTGCAGAGAATGGAGGACAGACGGCCACACAGCAGCTAGGCTAAAGACCCGGGGAGCCCGGGAGGTACCCGTTTCCACTCCCAACAGCATCTGCCAGGCCAGGAGCCGGTCCTTGGAGCCGAATCCAGTAGGCACAGTGGCTGTCACTCCCCTTCTTGCACAGACTTTCTTAGTTCACACCACAGGAGATACCCTTTATAAAGTCCTCCAAGGCTCCTCCAGAAACTGGAGGGTTTTTCTGATGACTGAGTATGGAAGTGTAACTCAGCGCAGAGCACTTGCCTAGCATGTATGAGGCCCTGGACTCAACTGTCAGCCTTGTGGGGAGTCAGGGGAGGAAGAGAGGGCTGGCGAGATGATGCAGCAGGTAAAGGCGCTTGGTTTCTCAAGCCTGGCGACCTAAATGCAATCCGCAGAGCCTGTGTAAAGGCGGGAGAGCTGGACCCAGGGAGGTGTTCTCTGAGCTCTGCGCAGCCATCCCCTACAAATCCCAAAGTGGGGAAGGCCGCATTCACAGAGAGGCGCATTCCCATGAGTCATCGGTCTGCTGCCTCATGTGTGTCCTCGTGCCTACTTCCCCGGGCTTGCTGTCAGGAATTCTTTTCTCTTGTTTCCTCAGAGAACTCTCCTAAGAGCATCCACCTTCTTAGAATTACCCCTCTGCCTGCCGTATCTGAGCTATTAGTGTCTTCTTCAGGCACTGGGTGCCTGGGAGCATGCTGGTAGGTGTACATCCAGGACCTGTGGTCTAAGTCTGCCTTTTGGGCATACACCAAGTGTCTCTGCTGAGGACCAAGGCCTGAGGGCCTGGGATGTTGGGATTTTTATGTACATAATTCCCTGATAAGCCAATGGTGTTCCCACTCCATTCCTGGTAAGGTGGGCCTCTTGCAATCAATGGCTTCCAGTTAGACTCCTGATGTGTGCCACACCCACTGTAGGGGCACATGAGAACATTCTCTCTACACCACAGAGGTGATAGGGCAACTTACCTAAAAATGTTGTCAAGTAGAATTAATCTTTGAGTTCGAGGCCAGCCTAGTCTACGGAATGAATTCCAGGACAGCCAAGGCTACACAGAGAAACTCTGTCATAAAAAAATATAAAAAAAGAATTCATATATATATATATATATATAATTTGACTATGATGTATCATATGTTATACGGTACACCACATTCAAATACATATTATATTTGATATGTCAATTATATATCAAATAAATATATTATATATTTATAATTGACAAATATATATTAAACAGTAATATATATCAAATAAATATATTATATATTATACACTATAATCAAGTGGAACTTATTCCAGAGATGTAAGATTGGCTCAATATTTGAAGACCAATCAACGTAATCTACCATAGTGACCACAGGAAAAAAACTAAACACTGTATCAACCGATGCAAAAGTGTTAAAAGCCTGACATTCACATGTGGTAGAAGTGGGGACAAAATATGAAATACCCACAGCGAATGTCACAGTCAGCCTTCAGTAACTGTAGATTCGGCTGACTATGGGTCAAGAATACTAGGAAAAGCTACATCTCGGTCACCACTCCACACACAGCATGGTAGGCCCCTGGCAGTCCCCGACTTGCAGGGCATCAGCACAGTCTGTGTCCTGTCTTCATATGTCCCCCACCCTGCCCCGTTGCCCTCTCCTTTTCTTTAGGGACATCTGCCATTGGGTTGAGGGACCATTTTAGTCCTCTGTGATCTTGTCATATTTGTCTGTATTGAGATAGAACTTAGCTGTGTGCTGGGCAGCCTGGAATCCACCATGGAGACCAGGCTACCCTCAAACTCATGGGGCTACTCCTGCCTCCTGATTCCCTCACGCTGGGCTAGGCATGTACCACCTGCCCCCTCATCATGTCTTTCTTTCTTTCTTTGCTTGTTTCTTTCTTTCTTTCTTTTTTCTGGTTTTTTGAGACAGGTCTCTCTGTGTGGCCCTGGCTGTCCTGGACTTGCTTTGTAGACCAGGCTGGCCTCGAACTCACAGAGATCCACCTGCCTCTGCCTCCTCAAGTAGAGCTGGGATTACAGGTGTGCACCACTGCTGGTTCCAAACAAGGTTACATGCGAACTTCTGCATGGATGTGAGTTTGGGGCACAGGTGTGCACACAAGGACACATTACCGGGATTCATGGGTAAGGCTCACGCCTTTGTTCTCCCTGAGGTGGTGGGACCCCAGGTATTGCACATGCGTAGGCTCAATTTTCTTAATCAATATATTTTATTATAACTTATTAACCGAGTGTACGTCACTTATAACCCAACTAACCAAAACTATAGGAAATGAGGATTAAGGAACCCAACAACAAAACGGTAAGGATATCAGTTCCGAGGAGCAAATCTCCTGCCGTAATCATCAGGATTTCTTCTGCTGGAACCTGGAGTAACCAGAACCTGGATCCTCAGCAGGAGCTGGAGGCCCGAAGCCTTCCCTCAAGCGGTTCTCTCTAGGAGCGGCTCAAAGTGCAGTGATGAACAGCCAAAACTATCCCAAGTCTCCAAAAAGCCCCGCCTCCAGTTCTGGGCTCATTTATATATCTCCTCCCAGAGTCTGTTCATAGGATCTTTTCAGCTGGCAACAATCAAGCTCCTGCATGAGGTGGTTGGTCTTCTAGTGAATTAACCTCACCTGTTCTCTCACAAGACCGTTCCGATCCTGCACTTGGGATCCTAAAGAACAGGTTTATCTCTCCTTCATGCATGTTCTAGGAAGAGGTCAGCCCCCGATCCTCTGGCTCTTTCTCCTACACGGAGCACATTTATTTCTGTGCTGTCTGTGTTCTCACAGTGGCTCTCACCCTTGACCTCCAGTGACGCTGTCCTGTAGCATGTGTGCCTTCCCCCCCCCCCCGGCCCCCCGCCACCGCCCCCCCCCACCAAGCAGCCCTTCTGCTCTTTTATGACTATTTGTTTATTTGTTCATACCCGTTCCTGTTCCAAAAAGGAGTTTCAGGCAGATGGCTTTTATTACGGGGCCACAAGAGAGCCCTGGGTTCCTGTGGTACGCAGTCTCCTCAGCAAACACAAACTGCCGTGAAGGCAACATAAAAAGGTCCAAACGCGCTCAGGAATTAAACTGATGGGGTGAGGTTTGACACTGGGCTCCCTGCCCTGGCCTCCTGGGCTCCAGGGTCCACACCCAGTCCTGGCTGTTCTGTGTCTAACAGCTGGGGGGTGTGGCTTCTTGTTTTCTGGGTAGCCTCTGAACAGAAGAGGGGCGATTCCTCTTAATCCGTATGGGCCCTGTGTGAGGACAGCTCATGGAGATACCTGGGGGCCTTTAAGCACCAGAATTATGCCCTAAGGTCACATGGGTCCCTAACTGGCTTGCAGGAAAAGCTGTGAGCCCTATGGACGTGCAGCGTCCTGGCCTAACACAAGCATAGTGAGGGCCTTCCTCAGATTTGTTCCTTCTTACCTTAGTTACTGAAAGCTTTTAAAATGATTGGGCTTTGCCACTGGAAGTCATTTCTACTTCTAGGTGTATACTTATACTAGCCAGAGAGACAGACAGACAGACAGACAGACAGACAGAGACAGGGAGACAAAGAGGGAGAGACAGAGAGGGAGAAATTATTTGGGGGAGGGGCATTGCAGAGCACAAACAAACATAGTTACATATATATTAAATTAAATGTTCACATAGTTCAGACTATATCCCTCCCCGTGGACAAGGCCCTGATGGTAGCTGAGGGGATCTCCCACACCTGTCTCCTCTTAAATCCTGTGCTTTCTGGCCTATGGCAAATGAAATATTTTAGATATGGCCCCTGCAAAGTCCTGCTGGCCCCTCAGATGTGACAGACACAATCTGCAACTGAGCATGGACAAGGAGACTTTACCAGAACACTTCTTGATAGCTCTTCATGGGCGTACAGCAGCTTCTGGACTGGTAACCAGGGCCCGCACGCAGGGCCCGTCTCAGACCCCATGTCAGAACACCAGCCATTTCGGATGGCTCCAGCGAGGGCTGACGACTCTGAGATAGCAACGGTGGAGGGAGGAACTCAAAGCTGCTCTGGAAGGGGCCTTTGGGTGAGGACGGCCAGACGGCAGCACCAGACAAGATGGCTGGCAATGATAGCAGCTTCCTCCTGTGCCCACACTTCATTGAGCGTCATCCACATGAGGATGCTTATATAATTATAAGGTCTGAGGCACACGAGAGGTGTGACGTTGGGAGCCAGCAGGCACGAGTGTTAGAGGGAGCAATCAGGAGGCGGGGTATCCAGGGCCGGTATGGCGGGAGGTCGGCAGAGACCCGTCTGTCTTCTCAAGCCACCGACAGGCTGCTGTGTGCCAGGCCTCCTGTGGGCCGTGGCACCTCCGCCTGTGGGAGCCTCGAAGGCTGAGTGAGTCTTCCCACAGCGGCAGCCTTCCTGAGAAAGAAGAGGTCACTGCTGGAAGTGCACGTCAGGACCTCGCGGCCTGTGCTCCCAGCTTTTCCGTTTGGCTCAGGCAGAAGAGAGATGAGAGCAGGGCGTGTCCATCTGTATTTGAAAACACAGTATCCCTCCTTCCTTGTGAGCACGGGCAAGGACAGCTGGCCAATGTCGGCTCAGTGCTAATGACAAGTTCTGTTGTCGTGGGACAGTCTCATGAAGGATATTGTGAGACCCCAGTTTCTTCCTCTTCTCCTTTCTTCCTGTCCAGCCACAGAGAACAGCACTCCACCACACACACACGGAGACACACACTCACATATACACACCACACACATACATACACATACATACACCACACACACACACCACACACACACACCACACACACACACCACACACACACACCACACACACATACAACACACACGTATACCACATACACCATATATAACACACACAGACACACACTCACATATACACATCACACACATACATACACCACACACACACACATACATACACCACACCCACACACCACACACACACACCACACACACGTATACCACATACACCATATATAACACACACAGACACACACTCACATATACACACCACACACATACATACACACACACAACACACACAGATTTACACATATACACACACATACATACGTACACACACACATTCACATACACACTACACAGCAACACACACACACATATGCAGGCACACTCGTGCCGTGAGGCCCTCAAGAGCGATATGGCAGCCGGCCATGGGTGTAATATCTAAAACTCTGAACCAAAATGAATGTTTCTTCTTTTAAAGTTAATTATTTCAGGTATTTTGTTGCACTGATGGAAAACAAAATAACACAAACATCCCCAAAGTAAAATTTAGCATTTTAACTGCTGGCTGAAACAGCTCTCACTTCAAAGGGAGTAAACAGTGGTTTACTCTGAGCCTAGTCTGGGTTGGCTCAAAGACACGCTCTGGAGCTGAGGGCGTGGCTCAGCCGTTGGGGGGCCTTGCTGCTCCTCCAGAAGGTTTGGGTCCAATCCCGGGACCCTCATGGTAGCTCACAACCATCTCTAACCCCAGCCAGAGATTCAGCACCATGTTCTGACCTCCTTGGGCACTGCACACATGTGGTGTACAGACATACATGCAGGCAAAACATCCACCCACATACAACAAAATATTAATTGTAAGAGAACATAGGAAGACATGTTCCACCTTGGGAGCTGTTACTTCAACTCTCATAACAAGGATAAATCAAGGCATTCACTGTACACTAGTTGGATCACAGGCTGGGGTTACTACAACGTGGAGTAGACCTGTTACTGGTCTCATACGCTAGCTCATGACGTTCTCAGCTTATGTTGGCGGGAGCTGCTAGTCTGCTAAGAATGCAGTTTAAAGGTTTATCCGATAGCCATCCCATAGCCAGGTCAAGCATAGAGTCAGTGAGGGACACTTAAGGCTGACATTTGCCTGTAATCCACATCTGTCACGTATGGGGCTCCAGTGATATTTTCAGGACTGTTATATTAAGTACACAATGCTGTGGTGTGTGGGCATTGTGTTAGCCCTTCATCTGTCTTGATTTTCTTTTTGAATGACTGTCCTGTCCAGGACTGAAATATAAAGGTCCAGCCTACAGTCTGGCTGATCCACTAGGTGGGTAAGGCTTGCCCACCATTCTTGGGCTTAAAGACAAAGTCACTGACCGGGCATGGTGGCGCACACCTTTAATCCCAGCACTTGGGAGGCAGAGGCAGGTGGATCTCTGTGAGTTTGAGGCCAGCCTGGTCTAAAAAGTGAGTTGTGGGACAGCCAGAGCTTTATAGGGAGATCCTGTCTCGAAAAAACAAAAACAAACAAACATTCCTTATTTGGTTATCTCTCTGTCTGTGCTCACATCCCTCTGCAGTCACACATCTGTATCTGAGAGCCAGAGAGATGGCTTAGCGACCCAAAGCACATGCTGCTGGTGCCGAGGTCCGAGCGGAGTTCCCAGTGTCCTGGTCACAACTTCCTCTTACTTCAGCTCCAAAAATGCATCATCCTATTTTAGCCTTCGCAGGAACCCACACTCATGTGTACACACACACCACTCTCACTTGTATACACACGTGCATGGAGGCACACACGCACGCACACACACATAATTTAAATATAAAATAAAATCCTTTTGAAAACAAGATAAATAATTTCCTAA
Source organism: Acomys russatus (assembly GCF_903995435.1). NCBI lineage: Eukaryota > Metazoa > Chordata > Mammalia > Rodentia > Muridae > Acomys > Acomys russatus. The sequence goes on along the minus strand of NC_067144.1, from coordinate 72,515,650 downwards.
GAATGTGCAGTGAGGGTTGAGAAGTTAAAGCCAGATGTAAACTGGATGTGTTATCTAAGGCGCAGGGGATGGAACACAGGCCTGGTATGCATGAAGTCCTGAGTGGGTGGCCACAGCCCCAGGCCAACAGCACACGGTGTTGCACACCTCTATTCCTAGCATCCAGACGGCCGAAGGAGGAGAATTCAGAGTTTGAGGCTAACCTTGGCTACACAGTGAGACCTCCACCTCAAAAAAAAAAATTAAATCAGAACAATTGCATCCACTGTCCAGGCTGGCACCCCGAGCAGACACCAGGATTCTTCAAGAGCCATGGCTTTGCAAAAGCAACTGTCCTGCCTCCAGGGATGCTCATTTCCCTCAATGACGTCATCTCAGCTCTCAGCAAGACTTTCCGTGGGCGGAGGGTGCTAGGCCAGGGAAGAAGTCTCAGTAGAAGGTTTACAGCCCAGGCACTGAGTTTGCATCCCAGGAGCCACATAAAAAGCTGGGCGCGATGGCAAAGCTATAACCTCAGGGCTGTGGACGCAGAAACAGGCTGATGCTTGGCGTTCACTGGCCAATCATCAGGCTCCACCAGGTGTAATGAGAGACCTTGCCTCAAAAAAGAAGGCAGAGCATGAAGAAGAAGGCACTCCATGGGACTAAAGGCATGCGCAGGTGGATCTGTGTGAGTTCGAGGCCAGCCTGGTCTACAAAGCGAGTCCAAGATAAGCCAGCTACACAGAGAAACCCTGTCTCGGAAAAAAACAAAACAAAACCAACAACAACAAAAAGGAAGGCACTCCCCGGGTGCAGTGGCACACGCCTGTAATCCCAGCACTCAAAAGGCAGAGACGGGTGGATCTGTGCAAGTTCAAGGCCAGCCTGGTCTACAAAGCGAGTCCAGGACAACCAGGGCTACACAGAGAAACCCTGTCTCACAAAAAGAAAAAAAGAAGGCACTATTTGTCAACCTCTGCTCTCCACGCGCACACAGGTGCATGTGTGCGCACGCGTGCACACACACACATAAACACAAATAAAAAAAAATGAAACACAAAGAAGTTTCAAAGATGAAACAGACACTAAGTTACTGCAGGCTCACATCACTGCCCCAGACACTCCTTTTCTGTCTTCACCATCATTGGAGTGTTTTCACAGCGTCCCCTCTAAAGCCCCAATGACCAAGGAGTGCCAAGGGAGGTTCCTGAACATGCAGGTTCATTACCACAGAGAGGCTTATAGAGTCAACCAGAAGGCCGACCCACTGGACCTCAGCATACCCTGGCATCCCAGAACCATACTCGGGACACCTGAACGTCCGGAGTCATTCCCAGTACAGCCAAGTCCCTGTGCCACCTTTGAGGTCTCAAGGACAACATCTCCTGCCCCTGAGAAAGTGGTCTTCTCCCTTAGGCTCTTGACTCCTGTGGCATTGTCCCTCACTCGGCTCTGTGCCCTCTGACCTACTCAGCACCACTTCCTGCACACAGACATCACCTAAATCAGCCATTGGCCATTACAGTAAAAACGACCACAGAAGGGAAGTCACTCCTTCCTCAGGGCTCACTGACAGCACCCACCAGGAATTTGGAAACCAATGGCTCAAAAGGAAAAAAAAAAAAAGTCCAAAGCTACGTGGGCACAGCTGTCAGGTAGGCGGCTGCGAGGATGTGTCATTGTGGCCAGCACCTGGGTACAGGAGACATTTTGACTTATTGACAGGAGTCCGGTGACTTGTACAGATGCCAGCAATGAGGCCGCAGGAACAAACAAAGTCAGAGCAGGGAGGTCAGAAAGGGCTGACACAGAACACTGGGCGAGGAAGGTGAGGACCCATTAGAAGGCCGCGTGTGGGCATCTCCAGCATTCTTGTTCCAAGTGCAGATACGGCATTTCCGGTTGGTCTTGAATGTCTGCTTCAGCAGGGCCACCTGGTAGGGTGCACCGGCTAGTTAATCTTCTAACTGAAGGGCATGTGCGCCCACGCAGGCCGTAATCAAGAGACCGCAATTGACCAGACAACTGTCCGGGCGTTGAAGCTTCCATTCGGCGAATGAGGCAAAGCTGGAAGTGTCCCTGCAGCGTCCCTGTTGTCTACCTGAATCGGAGCATCTGAGTTCCTGAGAAGCGAGGTGAATGAGGCTCAAGGTACTCTTTGTGTGACGGGAGTGGCTGGGGTCGGCAGTCGCTTATCTGCAAAGCTGGACCCTGCCCGTTAGGTGTGTGGGTGGGTGAGCCGGAAGGCAGGTCAGTAGCCTGGTGAACAGGAGCGCTCTTCTGGCGAAAGAGCCATTGTGGCCCTTGGTCCTGGATGTCTCGGGGGACCCTACGAATCTGAGAGTGAAGGGCAGTTGCTGAGGACCCAGGAAGGGCAGGAACTTGGTTCCACAGTATCTGTGCAACGCTCCTCACTTTCTGGGCCTCGATTTGGGGGCAAGGGCAGAATCAGGATGCTTGGAGACCCCGTGTCAGCTCTGGAGCTTTATCAGTATCACCTCCTGTCCGCTCTGACATGGAGAGCACCAGCAGTGCTCAGCACATCTGCCGTGAGAGTCTCCTCCTCCACATGGGAACCTCTCCCTGACCCCCAAGCTCACGCACATCCACTGGGAGAAGGAGAAATGAGACAGTTTGGTCCCTCTGTCTGTCTGTCTGTCTGTCTGTCTGTCTGTCTGTCTGTATCTATCTATATACCTACCTACCTATCATTTATCTATCTATATCCATCCATCCATGCATCATGTATCTACCTCCACGTGTGTGATCATGAGGATGTGTCTGAGTGTGTACATGCATGGGGAGGGCAGGAGTATTTCCACCTTATTATTGAGGCAGGGTCTCTCGTTAGCCTGGAGCTCTAGTCTAGGCTGCCTGACTGCAGAGCCCCAGGGACCCATCACCTCTCCAGTGTTGGGATGTTAACCTCTGGCCACCATGCCCGCCTTTTAATGTGAGTTCTGGCCATCAAACCTGGGTCCTCGAGCCCCTTACTGACTGAGCCACCTCTCTCTCAATTCTGTTGGGGCACTCCCCCTCTAAGATGTATCTATTTTATTTTATGTATATGGGTATTTTGCCTGCATGCATACATATGTGTGCCTGGTGCTGTGAATCCCCTGGAACTGGCGTTACAGACAGTTGCAAGCTGCCATGCAGGCTCTGGGAACTGAACCTGGGTCTTCTAGAGGAGCAAGTGTTTGTTCCTAACCACTGAGCCATTTCTCCAGCTCTTGGTTCTCACTTAACAGCAGTTTTAAAAAATGATATAAAGAGGGGAGGTCCTAAGCAATTTTATGTGAGATTCTCAACTACCCTGAGCCCCACATTTTTATCAGCAGTGTAGTCTTCCCAAGGCAGACAGGCAAAGTAGAAAGAGAATCAAGGTTAACATCTTTTTTTGTTGTTTTGTTTTGGTTTTGGTTTTTCGAGACAGGGCTTCTCTGTGTAGCCTTGGCTGACCTGGACTCACTTTGCAGATTAGGCTGGCCTTGAACTCACCTGCCTCTGCCTCCCAAGTGCTGAAATTAAAGGCGTGCGCCACCATGCCTGGCTTAGGGTTAGCATCTTGAGATGGTCTCCAAACCTTGGAGAGATTTGGGGCTCTGGCTTTTAATTCCCACAAAGAAGCTTAACTCTTACACTTTTGAAGATCTAAACCCTTTTGGTCCTGGGTTTAGGTTTAAGTTTGTCAAACTAGAGGATAAAGACCCACAGTCTCTACCTGGGTCTGAGAAGGCATGTGGGCTCCGGTCACTTTTGGCCTCTCTCAGGGTGGCTCTCTTATCTGTAGGAGCGATGGAACCTCAGTCTCGCACTCCTTGCATTTGCTGGTGTCCTCCAAACTGGGCTTTGGGTTTTTTACTGCATTATCTTAGCATCTCCTACAACCTAGGAAGCCTCAGCCTCAATGTAGGTGACAGTGAGTCACTCACGGCTGAGCAGCTTGCCTACAACTCCTCAGGGTGGGAGGCAGTGCTGGCCTCTGCTTTATCTGGATCCCTGTGATCCACCCATCTTGGAAGCTTACTGTAATTTACTTACTTATCTGTGCAACAGGATCAATGCCTCATGAGGCATCTGCAGAGAAAACTATGCAGGGGGAGAAAAATTAATTCATCTTTGGGTGCCATGAAAATATCACCATCCTAGTGACTTTTCTAGTTGCTGTGACAAAAGCAACTCAAGGAAAAGAAGAAGTTTGGGGTTTGAGGCAGAAAAGCCGTTGCAGCAGGGACAGGAGGCAGATGGATGGGCCCACAGTCAGGAAGGAGGAGATGGGTACTGGCTAGGTTACAGCCAGTGCTCCTGTGACTCCGCCCCCGTCCTGTGACTCCGCCCCTTTCCGGTGACTCCTCCCTCTCCTAACACAGAAACAACCTGGAAGAAGCATCTATCTGAGATTTCCTTCTGGTGTTGGAAACAGTTGGCCACAATTGCTAATTAGCATATCCTGCTTTCCTTTTTGTTTATTTGGTTGGGGGCGGGGCCGGCACGTGGGGGTCTGGCAACAACTTTCAGGAGTCAGCTCTCACCTTTCCCCCTGTGGAGGCAGGATCTCTCCTGTTTCTGAGGCTGCGCTGTAACTCCTGGCTAACTCTCTCAGGGAGCTTCTCCCGTCTCCACCTCCCATCCTGCCACAAAAGTGCTGCGATTACAGAAACAGGGCAGACTTTTGTGTGGGTCCAAGCATTGAACTCTGGTCCTCCGGCTTATACAACTAGTGTCTCTATCCTCTGTGCGTGTTTAAGTGTGTGTGTGTGTGTGTGTGTGTGTGTGTGTGTGTGTGTGTGTGTAGATAAAATTCAATGGAATTGGATATATTTCATGGGCTCTTTTTAAAATCATTTTCTTGCGTACATCAAAAAGCTCTGCTGTGGTACAGAAGTATCAAAGTCAAGCCTGTACCAACTCCACTTTGAGATGCAGGCAGTGGACTTTGCCAGTTCAGGAGTGATTCTTGGAGCTTTTAACCCAAGCGTTTCTCCTTCCGCTTGATCTGTGTATTTCTCTTTCAGGCAGCAAGTCCCCAACAGTATTTGCAGGACATGTGGCTGCCAGGACCATGAGCTTTGAGGGGGAGGGAGAGGGGGAGGGGGAGAGCGGGCGGGGGGGGGGGGGGGAGCAGCAGCCAACAGCAGCAGCAAGTGGGGAACTTCCACCAGGACCATCTGATGGAGCCTGCAGTGTGAGCGTAGGCAGCCTCTGCCGTCTTGCCCGTTGAGTGACTATAAAAGGAAGGAAGAGGGAAGTTGGGGCAGTAGCTTCACTCCCAATAGATGGTCCATCACGGAGACCCTGTAGTTTCTCTGTGACAAGAGACACACAAGCCTATGATTAGGAGCCCCCAGGTCTGTTTCCACTGGCCACAGCCCTTGGGCAACAGAGACCAGCAACATTTTTGTTTTTGAAAGGCTCCTCCTTAGACTATGTTCACAGAAGTATCCAGGTTACACCTAAGAAAAAATAAGCACATGAAACCTTTTTTTATACTACAGAACATTGCAAGTGAGACTCCTGTTTCCTTCAAACTCCCTCCCAGATGTTCTTGTCTGTGTAATAGGGGGAGGGAACCTCGGTGCACAGCCCCTGGGTCTGTAATCACAGCAGGACTGGTGCCTGATGTGTGTGGCCTGTTCCAAGGAGCCAGCCACCCCCTGAAATGCTCACTGAGCTGTGAGCACTGCTGCCGCCATCTTGAGATTCCCAGTAACTTCTGAACAAAGGTCCCTGTTTTCATTTGTAATGGGTTCAGCTTGAAAGTGGGCAAGGGCAACCTCCAGCATCCAGCATGCCTCAGAGAAAGTGCACCGCATGCACATGAACAGCAAGCCAGAAAGGTCACAAGCTACCTTCTCTGTGAGCCCTTGAATTTATAGGGAATTACACAGCCTAAAATCTCATCAGTTACCCAGTTCACTCTAGACTTCCAAATTTGTGAAAAAGTATAGCCAGGGCTGGATGCAGCTCAGTTTGTAGAGTGCTTTCCTAGCATGCATGAGGCCCTGGTCTTGGTCCCCAGAACACCACAGACTAGGTGTGATGGTACCCACCTGTAATGCCCAAGCTCAGGAAGTACAGGCCAGAGGATCAGAGGATCAAGGACACCTTTGGTTACAAATCAAATTTAAGGCCAGCCTGGGCTATGTGAGACTATAAAAAAAAATTAACCAATTAGTTGGCTTAATTAATTGAAAACTAATATATATGCATCATTAGCTCATTAGCTGGTAAAGTGCTTGGCTCGATCTCCTGCACCACACAAACCACACATGGCCACTCCAGTCTGCAGTCCCAGCCCTGGGGGTTAAAAGCATCCAGAGTTCATCCTTGACTATACAGTAGACTTGAAACCAACTTGAACTACATGAGACCCTCTCAAAAAGAGAAAGAAAAAAAAAAAAAACAGAAAGAAAATAAAAGAACAACCCCCCCTTACTGCTTTAAATGTTAACCTCACCCCAAACACTATGACAAGGTCACAGAGAATATTCAACCGGCCCAGATACCTAGCCCTCCGAGAGCTAACCACCTCAGCCAAGACCCCCGCACCATTCCCTCCCCCTCTGTCTTCACTCTCCATTTGTTTGGTGGCCCAAGGCCATGTCTCTCACTTTGAAAGCAAACCGTAGGTAGGTCCCACCAACCTCTGAGAACCCACCTGGCCACTCCATGCTCTTCCACTTCCCCACCCCCACCCCATCTCTTACCCCAGGGGGCGGTCACAGCGCTTTCCTCTTTGGTCTCCCTGATCAATCCGTCACTTAATCACTTCAAACTTCAGTTTTCCCACCCACAAATGAGAATGACACCAAGAGCACCGAGGACACCGAGGGCACCGAGGGCTCTCACCTCAGTAACCAGCAGCTTTTGAGCACCTGGATGCAAGATCTGGGATCTCTGAGAATGACCTCGGAACAATTTCCACAATATTTTCTTTACCATCTGTAAATCCTTGCCTTACATTTTATTTAGTGCCACATTTGTAACCTCGGCCATACGTCCCTGGTTCAGGGTTCCATGAACAACCTTCAGAGGTTCACAAAATTCACAGGCCAGCTCTGTCGTCTTATCCTTGGAGATTTCCAGTCTGGCTGTGCCCGTGTCCTGCAGTTGGGTTTGTGGTTTTCTCTAACTCCCTCCCCCGCACCTGTTTGTCTGTCTGTCTGTCTTAGTCTAGGCCCCACTGAGCTCTATTATATTTCCAAGGTAAAGCCTGGCCAGTGGCTGAGTCACCTTCTCCACACCTGGTCCACGCCCCAAGGGACCTGTGTGGATTTTTTTTTATGATCTATGAAACCAATACATGTTGATTTAAGAAAAACTGACAGTAATTCAGACACTGTCAAAGGGCAGTGGGGGCATAGGGAAGATGGCTTACCGGTTAAGGACACTTACTGTTCTGCATTGGGCAGCTCACAACAGTAACTCCAGTTCCAAGGGATCCCACCCCTCTGACCTCCATGGCAACACACACATACACACACACAGTGCAGGCACACATACATACACATAATATTCTGTTTTAAAGAAAGGAGAAAGAAAAACAGACAAGCAAGCAGAGAAGGCCAGTCAGCGGTTGCGCACAGGCAGCAAGCTGAACACAGACCATAGTCTCAGACTCTTGGTGGGTTGAGGTAATTCTTAAAAAAAAAAACACAGAAGCCCAGCCCTTTGACCCCTGTGTGGGCTGCTTAGACAAAGCTTGCCCTTGAACTTCACAGCCACAGGGGATTTTTACCGGATTGTTGTCATTTTCTGTCGTCTACATTTTGGGACATGAAGGTAGACGCTGCTTTGAGTATCCCGGTGACAAACACAAAGCCACCAGATTTTCCAGCTCTGGAGGACACTTCCCCTTGTATTCAGGCTGGCATGTGTTTTCTCTAAGTAGACAGTGCTGGGGGAGAGCTGTGAAGCTGGAGACACTTAACACACAGAAACTGATTCCAGAAGCCTGGGGCCTAGGCTCCCCAGGAGTGCTGTTCCTGAGGGCTGAAGGGGGCTTGCCCCAAGACTCTCTCCAGGCTTCTGGTGGCTGCTGGATCTAGGACATTCTGGGCCGCTTGATGCATCCTTTCAAACTCTGCCTCAATGGTCACATCACATCTTCTAACTCTCAGTTGTCTTTATTGTCTCCAAAAGACACTAATGTTGTTAGTTTATGTACCCACTCTTCCCCAGTGTGTCCCCATCCACATGTGTAACCCCCATTTCCAAAGAAGATGACATTATGAGGTCCTGGGAGCTGGGTCTTCAATATATCTATGGGGAGGTACAGTTCAGCCCATGACACCCTCTATAGAAAGCTTCCCCCACCCTTAAAAATGTCAGCTATTGCTATTTAATACTCATTTACCACTAAAAACATGTCTTGTATTCATCAGTGGGATGTATACTTTTTCTTTCAGTTTTCTTTGTTCTTGTAAGACAGATTTTTGAAAAACGAAAACCTACAAATCTACGCAATTAGAAAAAAATGTTAAGAAAGCACTGTTTTTAAAACTGAAATTCAGTTATTTCATCCTTATAAATGCTGATCTGACCGCCAGGCAGTGGTGGCACACGTCTTTATCCCAGCACTCGGGAGGCAGAGGCAGGTGGATCCCTGTGAGTTCGAAGACAGCCTGGTCTACAATGTGAGTCCAGGACAGCCAGGGCTACACAGAGAGAACCTGTCTCAGGAAAGAAAAAAAGTAGTTTTAAAAAGTAGTTATTATGTCATATTATGTGTGTGCGCTATGTGTGTGCGTATGTGCATGTGTGACATGCAGATGGAGGGGGGAGCACACAACTTGAAGGAGTTTGTTCTGTTCTTCCACCATTTCCATCCCAGGGACTGAACTCATCTGGCAGGCTTGGCAGGGGCTTAGAATCCCCGCGATCCCTGTGGCTGTCTGAGGCTTCTGTCCTGCAGGCTCTTGCTGCACCTTAGCGAAGTAGAAATGACCTTGCACTCGACCAAGTGGTGATTTTCATCTAACCAACATAAGCTTTCTTGTTCCGGAAAGGAATTTTCTTTATCGTGTGTGGAGATGGAAATTTTTTTTTTTTTTTTTTTTTTTTTTTTTGAGACAAGGTTTCTCTGTGTAGCCTTGGCTGTCCTGGACTTGCTTTGTAGACCAGGCTGGCCTCGAACTCACAGCAATCAGCCTGCCTCTGCCTCCCGAGTACTGGGATTAAAGGTGTGCCCGCTACATCATGTCACTTCTGTGTGGCTTGGGAGAGGACATCTCCCATTTTTCCTGAATGATCAGACCTGTGTGTAATTCTCACCAACCAAACGAGAGACTGAATGGCATAAAAAGACAGAGACACAGAGAGACAGAGACACAGAAAGAGACAGGGAGAGAGACTGATGCCTTTTCAGATGCCTTCCCGCCCACCCAGCCAGCTGAGGCCTTTCAGAACATTTGTCTTGGACCCACACCTCCCTAGCAAATGTTTCCACAGGTGTACACATGCCTGCGGGGAAAACAGTAGCCCACAGTGCACGCCAAAGTCAGCCCTGGACGGGCCAGGCCAGCCCATTGCACGCAGCCCAGTGTGAGGCAGGGCCTTCCTATGCAAACAGCAGTGCAGGGCAGAGCTTTCCACAGTATCTCAGGTGGAGAGTCAGGCAGTCTCCAAGGAGACATGTTCATTCAGTTAAGATGTTTTCTACAGAATGGCTTTAACGTGAGAAGCAAAGCCAGGAAAAATTGCTTGATGCAAGAGCTGCCTGCTGTTGCTATGGGTGGGTGGGCGGAGCGAGGGTTGGGGGTTGGGGGCTCATTAACACTTCTTAAATTAGAAAATCCTTAGATTAAAAATAGCAAAACCTAATGATTTCTAAAATTAGCCCTCTTGCTTTCCATAAATACACTTAGACCTCCCCAGACTGGTCCACTCAGCAAGCCCTGTGGGCTCGGGCAGGCAAGCTTTCCTGTACTCTTTAATGGGTAACCTTGACAAGGATTGGAGAAGCCATAGTATTCAGGTCAGGGGTCAGCCAGAGAGCCCAGTGTGGGCCCAGACATGCAGACCCTGGACAACGCACAATGGACGAGGGAGGACTGTCGTGATTTGCTTGAGGGAGTCCCCTACCATGGGTAGCCTCTGCTGCTAGTAAGGCAGGACTGAGCCAGTGACCTATTCTTCTGTCAGAGGCATGTAAGCTTGTGACCAGTTACAATCCTGTTTGTAGTGTCACATCAGCTCAGAATTCCAAAACAGCCTCTGACTTGCCTCTGGGGTACCTGAGAAAGTCACCCTCTTACAGACACAGCACCCAAGGCTGTTCAAGCCACACACATCTTAACGTGTCAGTCCAAGCTGTGTGGATAACATTTGTTATTACTGAGAATTCACCAAACAAAAGGAAGGTTCAGGTGTAACAGAAAAACCTGAATATGGCATCAGGTAGAACTTCCTCCGTGTGCATAAGTTGGTCCCAGGAGACATTCAGAATGGGCGATCTGGAGGGCAGTTCCCTGGGGTCTCCAGGAAGCACAGGCTGCTGGGAGCTGAACCCATCTCTCCCAGCTCTGTCCTTCCATCCTGTCAAGTGCCCCAAACCAATTTTTTTTTCAGGATATGTTAATTATCATACCAACTGCCTATGGAAAAGTGTTTCGACTACAGAAATAAATGCATTGAGATAATATTTAACCCAATTCCCTTTTCTCGCCCTCCCCCCCTCGGCTTTATTAGGCCTCCTGCCGGCACCTAAGGACCAGATCCACCCCTGGGGACCTGGGCACTGCCCGGCGTGGCTAGCGGGGCCCTTGGCCATGGCCAGCACAGCGGTTCAGCTTCTGGGCTTCCTGCTTAGCTTCCTGGGCATGGTGGGAACACTCATCACCACTATTCTGCCGCACTGGCGGAGGACCGCCCACGTGGGCACCAACATCCTGACGGCCGTGTCCTACCTGAAGGGGCTGTGGATGGAGTGTGTGTGGCACAGCACAGGCATCTACCAGTGTCAGATCTACCGCTCGCTGCTGGCGCTGCCCCGGGACCTACAGGCTGCCCGGGCACTCATGGTCATCTCCTGCCTGCTGTCAGGCATGGCCTGTGCCAGTGCTGTGGTGGGCATGAAGTGCACACGCTGTGCCAAGGGCACACCGGCCAAGACCACCTTCGCGGTGCTGGGGGGCGTGCTCTTCCTGCTGGCCGGTCTGCTGTGCATGGTGGCCGTGTCCTGGACCACAAACGACGTCGTGCAGAATTTCTACAACCCGCTGCTGCCCAGTGGCATGAAGTACGAGATCGGCCAGGCCTTGTACCTGGGATTCATCTCCTCGTCCCTGTCGCTCATCGGGGGCACCCTGCTCTGCTTGTCCTGTCAGGATGAGGCCCCCTACAGACCCTACCAGGCCCAGTCCAGGGCTGGGGCCACCACCACAGCAGCCGCCCCCGCCTACCACCCACCAGCAGCCTACAAGGACAACCGTGCCCCCTCGGTGGCCTCAGCCTCGCACAGTGGGTACAGGTTAAATGACTATGTGTGAGTTCCGTCCCCAGGCCTCTGTCAGGGCTGCTGGGCCCAAGGGACCAGTGACGGAGGCAGGAAGGACTCAGGGACCTATACGAATGTGAAGTAAGCCCAGACACAGGTGTTCTTCAAAGGCTCCTAAAAAGTGCTGGTTTTGTATTTATTATATGTATTTATGTGGGTGGTTTTTAATAGGAGCTCAATAAAGATTGACTTGGAAGCTTGGCCCATGGGTTTGGTGTGTGATGCAGGAACAAACTGCTTGGGGGGTGGGGTGTTGGGGGGGTCTGTGGCGTAGGCAGCTGTAGTTCCTACTGCGTGTTCAAGTATGGGAAATTTCATCCGAGCCCTAGAAATATGGAATATCCTGTTTGTACAGCCAAAGTAAGGATGAGGAGCCCTGAGCCTGACACTGAATCACTAGCATCCAATAGTGCATGATGGGAAAATCTAGAAAGCCATCTGCTATGCCCCCAGGAAATCACAGAAACCCCTGTAAATCCAGAGGCAGAAGGGAGGCGATACACAGACAGGAAATTTCTTCTACCTGCAAACCATTCCCATTACAGTGTGTGTGTGTGTGTGTGTGTGTGTGTGTGTGTGTAAGAGACAGACAGAGTCCAGTCTGTAGAGACTGGAGAACAGTTCCCCAGAGTCTGCACTCTTCTGCCACCTTGTGGCTCAAGTCTTCAGGCCGTCCTACACACCTCTACCCACTGGGTGGTCTTGCTGGCCCAACAGTCCCCACTGTAGTGAGTAAAAAGGGAAGAGCGTCTGGTGCCTCCACTTTCTATGCTTGGCAAGAAGCTCAGTCAGGAGTGCTTGGCCCTCAGGGCCTAGCTGGATTTGCAAGACACTTTTTTTAGGGTGACCAGTCCTAGTTGCCATGACAACAGGTTCCACGGGGTTCCTCTATGTAGAGAAAAAACTCCTAGACAGCAGGGTGGGGCTTGAAAGCTGTGAGAGCCCTAGCACCCTCCTGGCTTCTGTCACATGATCAGAAAGCTAAAGGAAGTCTCCCCCAGCCTCCTTCCCACACCCTAGCCAGGGAGCCTGGATCTGGGCTCACCTCTCCGCTCTGCGGCAGTGTCTTTGAGTGCAGAGGAAACACCCACTCTAGGGCTGAGCGTGAATGTCCCCAGCCCAAGAGAGCTGCAGTGGGGCAGGGTGAGGCTCAGCCTGGGGAGACCCTGGCCCACGAGCCCACAGGGTAAAGAATGAAGATCCAAAAGGGAAGCCTGGGCTGGAGAGATGGCTCAGAGGTTGGGGGCACTAACTGCTCCTCCAAAGGTCCTGAGTTCGGTTTCCGGAGGTCACATGGTGGCTCACAGCCATCTGGGATGTGGTCTGGTGCCCTCTTCTGGCCTGCAGGTGTGCATGCGGCAGAACACTGTATACATAGTAAATAAAAAAATAAATAAATAAAAAAGGGAAGCCCAAGTCCTAGACCCAGACAGGCCTCAAGGGCCTCCATAACGTCTGCATTAGTCACTTTCTAATAACTTGTCAGTGGCTGGGAGGGTAGCTGATAGAGTGCTTGCCTACTATGCGCAGGGCCCTGGGGTGTGGAGATTACCACAGAAATTAGGAAGTGGATATTGCAGGCTCTGAAGTTCAAAGCCATACTTGGCTACTCAGGCAGTTCAAGGCCAGCCTGGGCTGCATGTGACCCTGTGTCAGAAATGAAAAAGAAACACACCACCTGTTCAGATGTAACTCAAGACAGTAAAGGTTTATTATGTTCAGCTCATCACGGCAGCAGGAGTGTGAGCAGCTGGGCGTGTCCAGCCCCGTCAGGAGGTCCTTAGAGATGAATTCTGGTGCTCCACTGGCGATTTCTCCCAGCTTTCAGTCCTGCACCCCAGCCCACGGGACGACGATACCCACATTCAGGGTGGATCTTCCTTCCTCTGTTAACCTCAAAACTTCCTCACAGGCAAGCCAGGCAATTCATGTCCTCTGTGATTCTGGGGGCAGCGGTTCTCAGCTTTCCTAATGCCGCGATCCTTTAATAAAGCTCCTCAGGCTGGGGTGACCTCTAACCATACAATCATCCTATTGGCATTTTTTTTTTTTTAAGAATTATTATTATGTATACAATGCTCTACCTGCACGTACACCTGCAGGCCAGTAGAGGGCATCAGATCACATTATAGATGGTTGTGAGCCACCATGTGGTTGCTGGGAATTGAACTCAGGACCTTTAGAAGAGCAGGCGGTGCTCTTAACCACTGAGCCATCTCTCCAGCCCCCCTCCCTTTTTTTAAAGATTTATTTTATTATTATGTATACAGTGTTGTCTGCTTGTTTACCTGCAGACCAGAAGAGGGCACCAGGTTACATTATAGATGGTTGTAAGCCACCCTGTGGTTGCTGGGAATTGAACTCAGGACCTTTAGAAGAGCAGGCGGTGCTCTTAACCACTGAGCCATCTCTCCAGCCCCCTCACTGGTATTCCTAACTGTAATTTTGTTACTGTTATAAATTGTAGTGTGAATGTCTGATGTGCTGGATATCTGAGATGCAGCCCAAAAAGGTGTTGCCCCCCCTCCACACCCTCACTCCCATCCCCCACCACAGGATGGGAGTTACTGTTCTCCACAGGGCTGTCAAATTGACAGGGTTCGTCATCCCGCCCTCTGGCATCATGTTTTGTCCTGACATTGCGGAGCTCAGGGTTACTATTGCTATGACAAATCACCATGACGAAAAAGCAAGCTGGGGATGACAGGGTTTATTCTGCCTACACTTCCACATTGTAGTCCATCACTGACGGAAGTCAGGGCAGGAACTCAAGCAGGCAGGAACCTGGAGGCAGGAGCTGATGCAGAGGCCATGGAGGGGTGCTGCTTACTGGCTTGCTCCCCATGGCTTGCTCAGCCTGCTTTCTTATAGAACCCAGGACCATCTATGCAAAGGTGGTACCACTCACAGTGGACTGGACCCTCCCCCACTGATCATTAATTTTTAAAATGTCTTACAGCTGGGTCTGGAGACAATCGCTCAGTTAACGTTTCCTCATTCCCTGTGGCTCTAGCTTGTGTCAAGTTGACATAAAACCAGGCAGCGCACTTGGCAACAGGAGGTAGCTAGTCAGAAAAGGGCAGGCTTTGAGGTCAGTGGGAACGGGCCCTCCCTCATAAGCAGCAGCTTGTAAAACGAGGTGCTCAAAAGAGCAAGAGCCATGTGTACAACTACAAAATTCTCAAAAATAAAAACTGAAGTCGACTTTAAAAAAGGAGTTCTGAGTTTGTCTCAACCACTAGGTGGCTGCAGGCCAAGCTCAGGTGGTGAGGTGCTTGCCCAGTGTGCTTGAGGCCTTTGGTCCAAGCTCCAGCAGGGCTCACACCTTGTGCGGAGACGCTCACCTATAATCTCAGAATTTGGGAGGAGAAGGCAGAAAGATCAAGGCATTTAATGTCACCCTGGAGAGAAGCTTGGCCATTCAGAGCACTTGCTGCTCTTTCTGTTTGTCTGTTTGTTTGTTGTTTTGTTTTTCCAGACAGGGTTTCTCTGTGTAGCCTTGGGCTGTCCTAGACTCACTTTGTAGACCAAGCTGGCCCTGAACTCACAGCGATCTGCCTGCCTCTGCCTACTCAGTGCTGGGATTAAAGGCGTGTGCCACTACGCCCGGTTCAGGTAAGTAAATTTTAAAGACTGTCCTTGACTACACAGCAAGGTCAAGGCCAGCCTGAGAAACATAAGATAAAATAAAACCAAAACTCCTTGAACAAAATTGCTATTTAGCCGGAAGCATTCTGGTAAACACCAAAACCACACCATATCCCTGTCTTAAGAGTTAATACAAACAGGCCTCTCAATCTCCCAGGCAGGAAGCTGGACCTCAAATAAGCTGCCTGGCCTAGAAGTGTTAAGCACAGGAGAAAGCAGGCTGGAGAGCTACCTCAGCAGACCACAGCTGCTCCAAAAGGAGTCTGGATCCCAACACTCAAACCAGGCAGTTGGTTTCGCCATTAATTACAGCTCCAGGGGCTTAGACGCCCTCTTCTGGTCTCCATGGGAACCTGCATGTGCATATGCACACGCGCGCGCGCACACACACACACACACACACACACACACACACACACACACACACACGATCAGGCAGGGTTGTATGTCAGCTCCAACACAGGCTGGCCCTCCAGTCTAGTCACCTTCTAGCCATGCGAATGCAGAAAAGCACGTAGCTGGTTGGTGGCCATAGGTGGAGCCTCCCAGATAGTCACTCATAGAGCTCTTAGGGGGGAGGGGCGGTCCTGACTGCATAGGATGAAAAGTGACGTCAGTCCCAAGTCTAAATCCCAGAGAAAACAGAAGTGATGGGTCTATCCTATACCTAACAGGAAGTGACAAGATGAGTCTGCCCTATACGAGCCTTCTAAACCAGGAAGTAGATCTGAGAAAGACCTGGGTTTCCTCCTGCAGGTAACAGTGTCTTCTTTCTCTTTCTCATTTACCCCCAGGACAAGTGTCTCCACCTACAATCAGGGCTGTCACCATGGGTAGATGCCGGCAGATGTCACCTTCTGCCCACATCTTCAGGTCTAAAGCAACATGGACTCCTCCTTTGGAGATGCAACACAAGCCCTTCAGTTTCCTAGCGAAAAGGAAACATGAGTCAGACTCAGATATGTGCCAGGAACCCATTGTTACAACGTGGTATGAATTACGGCACCACACCCCTGTGGATTGAGAAACACTACATTTGCTCCCCTCTGCACTTGGCTCTGATCCTGAGACAGCTGTAATCGGCCATGCTTCCTGGGCCCCTTGTCCTCAGGCAGCCGGGGAGGGAGCTGGGGGTGGGGGCGGGGATGGAGGTGGGGGCGGGGATGGAGGTGGGGGCGGGGGGCGGGCAAAGGACAGCCTGGTTTCAGAAGTGATCTTCCTCCCTTAGGGCAGCCCAGCTTAGGCACAGACTACCAGGTCTTGCCGCCTCTTCCAATCCGGAGTCTCCTCCACTCATCCCTGAGGAAGGACACTGGAATATATCACCTGTGGATCCCTGGAGAAATGCCCTTTTCTCAGTGGGTTTTGAGGAAGCCATATCCTGCCAAGGGCCTGAGCCCAGGCCGTGCTCAATGCGTTCTGCCTCCCTCTCCTGGATGGCACACCCGAAGCTCTCATGGGCTCAGTCTTTTGTACAACAGCCATTTACTTGATAATGAGAAACCAGAGATAGAATTGGGATTTTTTACCTTAAAATTTGGTACCCAGCCTGGTCTACAAAGCGAGTCCAGGACAGCCAAGGCTGCACCGAAACACTGTCTGGGGGGAGGGTGGGAATTGGGTACCTGGGCTTCTTGACAGGTTCCACCGGGGGTTGTTGCCGTGCCACGGAGTGGCAGCCTGAATTTGCGCCCCAAGATCCACATGATGAGAGGAGAGAACTCCTGAAAGTTATCCTCTGTTTCAGAGGTCACATGTCACCCGAAGCCCTTGTACACTGTGCACATGTGTGCCTGGGGGGGGGGGGGGGGCGCATGTGCATGCACACACACAGAGAGACAGAGTGAGAGAGTTGCCAATGCCCTTTGGCCAAATGGCCACCATGAATACGGTATGTTAGCTGAACTGAACAGGTTTATCTGAGACTTTGAGGTCTGTTTCTAGCTGTGGCACAGAGGCTCAGGGCCTAACTCAGTTGCTAGAGTGCTAGCCTAGTACACATGAAGTCCTAGGTTCAATCCCCCAGCACCCCATAAACTGGCCATAGCAGTACATACCCAGCATTCTGGAGGTGGAGGCAGGAGGGTCAGGAGTTCAAGGTTCCAAAGTTCAAAGTCATCCTCTGGCTATGAATGGAGTTTGAGGAAAGCTTGGGATAACAGAGACGCTGTGTCGGAAAATGATGCAGAAATAAAAGTCCGAGACTTTCTTTCCTTACTAGAAAGGGAAAGAGAAAGGGAAATAGAGACAGAAACAGTGGAAAACATTGTGATCTAAATTAAAAACAAAAACAAAAAACCACAACAGTCTATTACTGGGCAACTGTCCAAAGGAAAACATAGAACTTCGTCTAGTAAATTGTTTTAAAATACTACCACAGGCTCGCAGGTGCGTGGAAGGGGAAGACATTAGTAAACAGCCCATTTCCTGCCGAGAAAGGCCAGTGGAGGTCACCCCGTAAATCACACCGCCGCCCCGCTCCCAGGCTAATCACGGCCTCTTCCTCAAGTCTCCTCTTGCTCAGCTAGCCTCGCACAGGCAGGTAGGCAGCTCACCACCTTCCCCAGAGGCTGGCAAATGATTGACTGGCTGGAGCGGTCCCTCTGCCAGGGCAGCCTACCAGCTCCCGCCCCGGGCATCAGCTGCCTCCAGCTCTGGGGAGGTCTGGGATATTTTTTAGTCATCTCAGACGTTTTTCCAACATAAAACATTTGCATAGACTTCTCACCTAGCCTAATAAGTGAGAGAAAAGCAGGAGGGTTTTGGTCTGGTGACTTCAGCAGGTGTCCAAGGTAGTGGGTACTTACCTTGGGTGGGAGTCCCATGACCTTGCCAATCAGGACGTGGGTGCAGGAGGAGGGGCCTGGGAAACAAAGACGGGGTGGGAGTGGGGAGGCGGGGGATGCCCTTGGGAGTCCTTGGGGCAGAGCCCTCGCTCCTGAAAAATACTGACACAACGCACACATTCAGTTTTTGTCTTCCTCTACCTTTTGTTTTTGAGACAATGTCTTGTCCAGGTTGTAGCCCAGGCTAGCCTCAAACTAAATCCTCTTGCCTCTGTTTCCACTGCTGGGATTAATAGGCCTCCATGATTTCATTCAATGATACTACTTGCTTTTATTTTCACAAAACCAAAGCTGATTAAAACCAGGACGAGACAGCGATGAATAAACTGTAAAAGATGGACAATATCAAATGTGGAGAGAGATGTGGCCACAGTTTACAGTCCTGGCGGAGATGAATCCGTGGGATGAAGAGAAGAGTCTGCACAATGATGCACATTCTCCTGTGGACCTCGGAGGCAGCGCCCCAGGAGCCTGCATCTTGTACACTCTGTCCTCCTCACAGCTCATCCACGGCTGGTCCATTTCCCCCATCAACCCACTGTCCTGGTGACACTTTTATTCCCATGGAAGCTGAAAGTAAGGCTAGTCCCCAAATCACCACAAATTCTAAGAAGTGCAAGATAAACTATAGACACAACC
Source organism: Acomys russatus (assembly GCF_903995435.1). Classification (NCBI taxonomy): domain Eukaryota; kingdom Metazoa; phylum Chordata; class Mammalia; order Rodentia; family Muridae; genus Acomys; species Acomys russatus. Next base: position 72,497,035 of record NC_067144.1, on the reverse strand, counting down.
TGAGATAAAACTAAAACTAATAATATTGAAGCAAAAAAGAAATTATGCCCAACTGATTGGAAATGCAAAAACTAAAATCTCATTTCCTTATCTCTCTCTCTCTCTCTCTCTCTCTCTCTCTCTCTCTCTCTCTCTCTCTCTCTCATTTTAAAGAGGAAATCAAACTACAGTGACAGCCTATCTAGGACGTTATACTGGCAAGGTCACTGTGTCACACCTACCAGACAGGGCCGAGGCTGAGGCAAGGCTAATCATCTCTGCAAATGCTTCGTGGAGTACAAATCAAATATCCAGGGGAAAACGGGAAAGTTCACAGGAGTAGGCAGGAAAGATGGATGATGAATCCAAGGTTTATGACTCTCTGAAGGACAAAGTAGGAAGTAAAAAGACCAAAAGGAGGGTGAGGGGAAATCAAATACATACAACTAGAAGCAAAAGCCAGTGAGGTGGCTCGGGGAAAAGAAGTTTGCTGCCAAGCCCAAAGACCCGAGTTCAATCCCTGGGCCTCACAGGTAGAAGGTGAGGGCCAATGTCTGCAAGTTGTCCTTCGACCTCCACCCACACCGTGGTACACGCTAGCCCACACATATACACGAATGCACACATACATTTTAAAAATAAGAAAGAAAACGAAATGTTCTTAAAAGGTTAATTTTTTAGCCAGACGTGGTGGTGCACGCCTTTAATCCTAGCACTTGGGAGGCAGAGGCAGGCAGATCACTGTGAGTTCGAGGCCAGTCTGGTCTACAAAGTGAGTCCAGGACAGCCAAGGCTACACATAGAGACCCTGTCTGGAGTGGGGGGGGGAAGGTTAATTTTTTTAAAATTACAAGACAGTATCTGGGCAACTGCTGTAAGTGGCCTTGGTGCTCATCCTGGGCAGACCTTTGCAGATGCTGCCTGTCATGGCCACCGTATGCTTTATTTTCTCAGGAGAAAGATTAAAGTAACGGCCCCAATGCTTGGGTTCCACAGTGAGGCACCAAGATGCCATAGAACTGGGGCAACTGAAAAAAGAAATTTGACTACGGTGCTAGAGGCTGGGAAGTACGGGGCTAAGATCTACATTTGGCAAGGGTCCGGGGCTAAGATCGACATCTGGCGGGGGTCCGGGGCTAAGATTGGCATCTGGCGGGGGTCCGGGGCTAAGATCGGCATCTGGCGGGGGTCCGGGGCTAAGATCGACATCTGGCAGGGGTCCGGGGCTAAGATCGACATCTGGCGGGGGTCCGGGGCTAAGATCGACATCTGGCAGGGGTCCGGGGCTAAGATCGACATCTGGCAGGGGTCCGGGGCTAAGATCGACATCTGGCGAGGGTCCGGGGCTAAGATCTACATCTGGCGAGGGTCCGGTGCTAAGATCTACATCTGGCAGGGGTCCGGGGTTAAGATCTACATCTGGCAGGGGTCCGGGGCTAAGATCGACATCTGGTGAGGGTCCGGGGCTAAGATCGACATCTGGCGAGGGCCTTCTTGACACATCCTGGTCATGGAGCCGTCACAGGAGAGCTTCAGAGGTCTTGGTGCAGTGTCACCACCCACCAGCGAGCTGCACTGGCCGGGGGAGTAGTGCATCTTCCTCTCCGTCGGATTGTCTGTTTATGCCTGCGTTATTTTGATCTGTCAGACCCAGGAAGGTCCTCGGACCAAGCTCAAGCCCTCGTGTTTCTGAGGCAGAAACATTACTTCCTCTCCTGACCTCCTTTCTCCTTTTCAGTCCAGGGCCTTAAACCACGGGACGGTGCTGCGCATGTCAGGGGAGCTCTTCCTGCCTCGGTACCCCAGAGCCCCGCGCAGACATGCCCAAAGGCTTGTACCCTAGGCCTGTCCAGTTACTGATACACCCACTACAAAAGGGCTTTTAAGAAAGGCTCCTTGCCAGGCACGCTGGCTCAATTCTTTAGTCCCACCACTGGGGGCGGGGCGGGGGCTCTAAGAGTTCAAGGACAGCCAGGGCTACATGGAGATATCCTGTCTCTATAACAGTAATAATAATGATAATTGATAATATAAAGAAAACTGGCTTTTTTGCTGTCTTCTTCTGATTAGGAGAGCCGGCGGAGGTCTATGAACATCAGGGGCTCTTGTGAGATGTTGTACTATTCTCTCTGACCTATTGGAAGTTCTACGATTAAAAAAATAATAAACTGTTTATTGAGCATATATAACAGTTTCGCCGGGCGGATCGTTGTGAGTTCAATGCCAGCCTGGTCTACACAGCAAGTCCAGGACAGCCAAAGCTAAACAGAGAAACCCTGTCTCAAAACTCCCCCAGCCCAAACAAAAAACAAACAAACAAAAAAACCCAGAGTTTCACTGGAGCCTTGACTGTCCTGGAATAGCTCTGTAGACCAGGATGGCCTTGAACTCAGAGATCAGCCTGGCTCTGCCTCACAACTACTGGTATTAAAGGCGTGTGCCACTACGCCTGGCTCTATTAAGCATATTTATATGTGATCTATGTTCTAATATTTTAAAAGATTTATTTATTTATTTGAGTATTCTATCTGCATGTACACTGTATGCCAGAAGAGGGCATCAGATCCCATTATAGATGGTTGTGAGCCACCATGTGGTTGCTGGGAATTGAACTCAGGACCTCTGGAAGAGTAGACAGTGCTCTTAACCGCTGAGCCACCTCTCCATCCCTGTTCTAATATTTCATTAGAATTTACATCAGCATTTGTAACAGATTGGCTTGTTTTGGGGGGAGTATTTGTAAGGGCATGGTATGTCAAGAGAGAGATACGGGGGGGGGGGGACGGAGGGGCGAGAGCGGGGAGTGAGAGCAAGCGCGAGAGCGCTTCATTTAACTGGCTCTTTATGTAATATCATGTGAAAGTCATGTTTATTGTCCTGGCTCAGCTGCTGTCTGGGAAGCTGACTGCCTCTTTCTGCTAACCTAGTCCTGGAAGCTTCTAGTCTACGTACAGTCTAACCTAGGCCTAAGAATGTTTCAGCCTCTGAGACTTACTGCTTAATGAGCTCAGCCTTACTTGTTCTTTCTGAGCTCTGGGCTGGCTGGTTCAACTCAGCTATTCTGGCTCAACTCTTCTCTCCCAGCTCACTCATTCAATCTGGCTTCTCTCTCTGCCCAGAATTGCTCTGCTTGGCCTCAAACTAACTCAGCAATCTGCTCTAATCTTCTGGCTTCTTCTCATTTTCTGGCTCATTCCATCTTCACCTGAGTCTTTTCTCTGCTTCCCATCTATTACTGTTCTAGTAAAACTGCCTCTTATTAGCTTCTCTTTCCTGTCTTCTCATTAGAGTTGGGCGTATGCTATTCTGTAATATCTTCCCTGATTCGTCACCCTTCCTGCCACTCAACTAGACATCACTTTCAAACACGGTGCGTCCTTCTACAAACTAACTTTACCTTCATTCGGGATTAACAGCATGTACCACCACACCTGGGCCTCAGTTTTTCTTTACTTGATACTTGCGCTATACCAGGCTGGCCTTGAACTCAGATCGGTTTGCCTCTGTCTCTGTATTCCAGCCGGATCACACAGACTTAGGTCTTTGGATGTGATCTCTTGCCAGAGCAGCCATGTTCTGGATGAACGTTCCTCTACGAGAAGGGATGGATACAGGGGCTTGAGGAGAAACCAAGGCAAACACACAGTAACGGCTCCAGGCCACAAGAGCAGCTAGGACTGCAGAGTAAAAGGAGAGCCTGGGAATTCAGGCCCCCAGAACCAGGCGCTCCTAGGAAGCCCTACAGCTGTCGCTTTGGCTGAGCCAACCAGAGAGGTGTGACAGTGAGTCGTGAGTAGTCAGCTGCAGTCTACCTCACTTGTGCCTCTGTTCTGGCTGGTTCTATGTCAACTTGACACAAGTCAGCTGAGAGGAGGGAACCTCAATTTAAAAACTGCCTCCACACAATCCAGCTGTAGGCATTTTCTTAAGAGACTGATGGGGTGGGGGAGGGCCCAGCCGGGCCATAACCACAGTGCAGAGTGCTTGCTCAAACCAAGTTTGGCCACTTAATGGCTGGCTTCCCCACCCAACTCCATTTAAGCCCTTTCCCTCCCTCCACCCCACCCCCTAGCTTTGGCTGTCCTGGACACTTTGTAGACCACCGGTCAAGTTCTTTATCCTAGCACAGCACAGCAGAGAGAACCCTGTTGTCTTGGAAACCAGAGCTGCAGTCATAGGGTCCCACTGACTGAGCAGAGGCCAAAAGGAGGACGGAGGCGAGTGTGCCAGCCTGTGTGTGACTCAGGAGGGTAGAGGTGGCTCAGGTCCTCCAGTTGAGGCTGGGACATTTGCCCAGCCGGGCCTGCGTCTTCCAGGGGCCTGTGGCTAACAGGCCTGTTTCTTGCATTTGTTCACCTGCCAGGAAACAGAAGCCCTAGATAAACCCACAACGCTGGCCTGAGAAAATAGCACAGCCAGAGCACAGATCCTGTTTTGTGCCTCTCAACAGGTAGCGCCACGGATCTGTCTCCTGGGCTGGGTTTCCACTACCTGTGGGGGTTAATGTGGAGGTTTCATAAATTGCCAAGTCTGAAGGCCCCCTCTCTCCAATTATGTTTAGCCTGGAAAAAAGGCCAAGGAAGGTGGAACTGTCTTTGGTGCAGGGCAGAGTGCAGGCTGCTGTGAGCTCAGTGGAGGGAAGAGGCTGCCTACAGCTGTGGAGGACCACCACAGCCCGAAAGGATGAAGCAGGTTAGTGCACTAGTGTTCTTGGTCTTGTGTGTTTGCTCATAGGGACATCTGCAGGGAGGGGTGGCCAGTCAGCCACAGGCTACAGACTACAGGTCCTGGTGTTGGCCTGAGTTGGTGGCTAATTTTTTGAGTCTGCTTGGAGAGTTTTCAGATGCAACTTAAGAGTCACATCTCTGGAGGCTGGAGTGATGGCACCCACACTTTTGCAGAGGACTCAGGTCCAGTTCCCAGTTTCCGACAAGGCGGCTCACCACTGCCTGTAATTCCTGTCCCAGGGGATCAGATGCCCCCTACAGCCTTCCTGAACACCTATGTGGTACATATAGGCAAGAGAAACACTCATACACATCAATTTTTTTCTGTTATTTTTCAAGACAGGGTTCCTATGCAGCCTTGGATGTCTTGGACTTGCTTTGTAGACCAGGCTGGCCTCAAACTCAAGAGATCCATCTGCCTCTGCCTCCTGAATGCTGGGATTACAGGCATGCGTCAAGCTAATTTCCTCAAGTCTGAGGAAGCTGTCTTCCATGGTGCGGTGGAAATGCCCTAACAGCTGAGGGCTGTTGCCCCATCTAGGTAAGATGGTAGCCTGCTTCCTGCCACCTTCCCTACTCTGCGCACCCTTCCCACTGGTTCTGTTCCCTGGAGAACCAGGAGTCTCCTGGACAGCTGTATCTGGTGTCCGTTATGGAATCACTGAGGTTAAAGGTCCCATGTGCCCTTCAGCGCTGTGTCTTCTAGTTGCCCAGAGGGTAGCTCAGAGCTGGCTGCTGTGGAGCCTTTGGGAGGGCATGGTGACTGTGCTGGGCTCACCCACAGAACCTGACTCTGAATGAGAGTTACACTACCCCGACCAGGGGTTGATTTTATCTCACTTTCTGAGCACAGCTGACTGGGATCCCATAGTGTGGCCACCAGACACACCACTCTAGGGTGGATAGGTGGGGATGAGCCAGCCAGGTTCAGGCTGAGGGCCAAGCAGGGCAGCCAGCAAGCAAGCCCTCTGAGCAGATTCAGTGGGCACAGTGACCCCCAGTGGTCATCGGGAGCACTGCACACTTCCACTTAATGTCTCCTTTGTAGGACAGATGACCCTGTCTTTTCTCCTGGCCCTGTCCTCTGCCAAGGTGGGGAGCATCCAGGTGTGTAAAGTCCGTCAGGTGAAGGGATTAAGGGTCAGGTTTCCTAGTCTGAGATACTCATCAGAAAGAGGCCTTCACCTAGCACAGCACGCAGAGTCCCTGTAGAAAGGGGCGACTGAACCACAGGCTGTTGGAGAATTCGGCACGCGCATTTTTTTCTGTGAATTAATTCATGAGTGTTTATTCAGCTCGCACACCACCGTACCCAGCCTCCTGCACACATGGCTGCCAGCTACCGAAGGCCTCAAGCCAACCTGGAAGCTTCGTCGGGGCCCAGGCTTTGGGCATCTCCTTCATGTTCCTCAAGCCTGGGTCTCTTCAGCTCGGGAGGCTCCTCCTGGGGATCCCCAGGCTCTGAAATGTCAACAGACATAGGTGAGCAAGTGGTGACGACTCATGTGAGTCAGGGTGACATGAAATCCAGACACAAGATGAGGAGCAAATGGCTGGTGAGATCCTGCACTGACACAAGGAATGTATCCGCATGGCTGCTCTCAGCCAGGGTGACTGCGTGTCAAGAGAGAGGCAACATCTGTGACAGCTGAAGAGGCGACAAGGTGTGAAAGTGGCGTCAGGTGGGGGCTGGGGTGACAGCTCAGTGCTTAAGAGCACTGGCTGTTCTTCCAAAGGACCTGGGTAGGTTCAGTTCCCAGCACCTACATGGCAACTCAGAACTGTCTGTAACTCCTGTTCCAGGGGATCCAACATCCTCATACAGACATCCATGCAGGCAAAACACCAAAATGGGGGGTGGGGGTGGGGGCAGCACCAGGGATGCTATTAAGCCCTCTACAATTCTAGTCTCCTGCCCTAAACATGAGCTGTCATGAGCCGCCTCTGCACAGGGTCACTTTACTCTCTGGCAAGGCAAACAGCTGCCATATGTTCTGAACGGTGCACTCTGGCCTTCCCAGAGCTGGCCTCAAATCAGGGAGCGTTAGCTTCCTAAGAACACATGCCCAGCCCCTCCCTTACCTGGCTGAACCTCCTCTGCGGAGGGGGCACTTCTGTTGGTGAGTGGTGGACCTGGCGCGGTGTCTGCCTTTAACGGTGTTAAGTTTATTCTCCTAGATTAGAAAAGGGAAAAGGTTGGACGGCTCATTAATGTCAAAGGGACTGTTTAAGTAGGAAGTTAGGTTGCAAACCCACCACAGGAAGAGCACACAGCTTCCCACAGGGCACGTCAGCAGGGCCGTAAATGTCCTGCCCAGTGAAGACCCCCAGGAGGCTCTGCCATCCCCGCTCACAGTCAACAGTCACCATAACACGTCGCACAAGCTTGAAAAGCCCAGCTCTGTTGACTAGGAGTCTAGTGCACACTCTGCTGAGTGCGAACCCCAAACACACAGGATCCCTTCTTAGGGCCGAGCCTTGGCTTCCCCAGAATTAGTGTTTTCTTTTTAAAGTTAAAACTGCAGAGAACTTGGTAAACGGCTCAGAAGAAATTGAGAGAAGAAATTTAACACCAAAAGTATCCCAAAGGATACTTCCCAAACCTAAAAGAACTACAATATTAAAAAAACAAAACAAAACACACATCTCACTGGGGCAGGAGAGATGGCTCAGCGATTAAGGGCACTGACTGCTCTTCCAGAGGTTCTAAGTTCAGTTCCCAGAAACTGACCATCTATAGTATGATCTGACTCCCTCTTCTGGCCTGCAGGCATACATGCAGGCAGAACACTGTATACATAAATAAATAACTTTAAAAACAAAACAAATCCTATCTTGCTGGGTGCAGTGGTCCATGCCTTTAATCCTAGCACTCACAGAGGCAGAGGCAGGCAGATCTCTGAGCTTGAGGCCAGTCTTGTCTACATACTGAGTTCCAAGACAGGCAGGGCTACACAGTGAGACCCTGTTTCAACCCTCCCAAAAACCAACAAACAAAAATACAAAAAAACCAACAATAGAAGCAAAACACCACATTGTGGGGCTGGAGTGTTTGGTGCTCCGCCAGGGGACCTAATTGCAGTTCCCAGTACTGTCAAGGGGACCCGACACCCTTTTCTGGTTTTCAAGGGCACTTGTGCGCACACATACACACACATGAGCGCGCGTGCGCGCGCTACCACACATTTTTAAAAAAATGCACTCTCTGGGGCTGGAGAGATGGCTCAGAAGTTAAGAGCACTGGCTGCTTGCTCTTCCAGAGGTTCTGAGTTCAATTCCCAGCAACCACGTGGTGGCTCACAACCATCTATAATGAGATCTGATGCCCTCTTCTGGCCTGCAGGTGTACATGCAGGCAGAGCACTGTATACATAATAAATATTTTTTGAAAATGCACTTGTATTCTATAGAAAGTAGATTTTATTTTTTTAAAGATTAATTATGCCAGTGCTCTTACCTTCTGAGCCATCTCTCCAGCTCCAAAGTAGATTTTAAAAGAGGCAAACATTATATTTAATTGTACTATGAATTCACCAATAGTCAGAACAACATGGCAGGAAGCTGGGAGGAAGGAGTGGGAGGCCATACCTGACTCAGCCCAGCCACAGGGTGAGCAGGAAGAGACAGGTGGAGTAGGAAGTGCAGTCAGGGGATACCAGGGTAGCATAGACGCGGAAGGAAAACCCAGGCTGGCACCTCCTGCTGCATGAGGATGTGGGCAGCTGCTGTTGCACAGGATGCATGGCCACAGATGGCTGTGGCCAGGAAGGAACGCCCATAGCATCACCTGCGAGGCCTTGGACCACCGTGACCTCATAAGGATAAGCCTGGAGGACAGGCTACACACGAGAAGCAGGCCCAGAAAGAAACACATGGCCTCCCTCAGATGAGAGATCAGGAAGGTCACTCTCACGGAGTTTTCTTGTGTGTGGAGACAGAGGGCCTTGTATGTACTCAGGCTGGTCTAGAACTTACTGTGTGGTTCAGGATGCCCCAAACTCACAGGCCTTCTGCCCCAGCCTCCCAAGTGCTTGGAGAAAGATACCCATACCACCTGCATTGGTCTCATATAGACAGAAACGACTATGGAGGCTGGAGTGGCACAGTGCCACAGCTGGACAAGGACCCAGTGCACAGGCAGGGACCTGGCGGACAATGGGGAAGATCGGATTCCCAAAAGGCTAAATGACATGACTTGACCTGTATACAATACACATGCCTATCAAAATATCACAACGGTATTGTGTGTGGTGGTGCATGCCTTAATTTGGGCAGGGGCAAATCACCAAGTTTAGGGTCTGCTTGGTCAACAGAGTGAGTTCCAGGACAGTCAGGGTTCTGCAGGCGGTGGGGGGGGGGAGGGTGCGGGGGGGGAGGGGAATCAATATATCCCAACATGAAGTTGATTTCATTGCTATGTCATAACTGCAATTTTTCTGTTATGAATCGTAATGTAAGTATCTGATACGCAGGATATCTGACACCTGACCCCCAGGGGTCTGGACCTGATGTTGAGAACCACTGGCTTAGGGGATGATGTTAGGTGCCCTTGACACTGGTTCCTTCCTCCCTGTCCTGCCCCGCCAGGCTCCGTGAGGTAAGCAGCTTTTTTTTGCCACACACCTGCCATCCTGTGCTTGGCTGGCATAGCCTAGAGCAATGCGGCAATTAACTGTGGACTGAAGTCTCAGAACCTGTAAGCCAAAATGAGGCTTTTTTCCCTTTTAAGTTGTTTGTTTCAGACATTTAATCAGTGTCGGGAAGCTTCTGGAAGCAGCACTTCCTTGATTTCCTACCCGCCAGGAGGTGCCTGGTGCCACCAAGGAGAACTGAGCTGAAAAAGGAGGGCACTTCCTGTCCTTATAGCTTATAACCTAAGAGGAAACAAACCCCTGACCAGAGCATGCTCCAGGGAGCAGGGGTCACAAAGACCAGGAAGAGAGAAGACAAATGTCTCTCTCAGGAAGATTCTAACATCACCAGGAGGGGGCACCCAAGGCTTCTTCCCTAGGAAGCAGACAAAGGGGGATCCCAAAGGGAGGGCAGAGACAAGGCTGAGAAGAAAAGGCGGCCAGACCAGGCCACTGGCCATCTAGCACATACCACAGGTGGACCATGGGAAGAGGCTGGGCTTCACCCCTAGGTAGGAAATACAGGCCCAGCAGGAGGGATATGGAACCTCAGGCATTTGCTATGTTGGGGCTCATTTCACAAGGACACTTTGTTTAGTCGAATGCTCTTACCGGGGAGCTGTCTTGCCCCAGGACTGTAGCGTGTTCAGCGTGACCCTCCTGGGTTGCGGGGCTTTCGTGTTTTGACTAGCAGGTTGCAGGGGCCTCTCCTCAGAAGGCAGTGGCAAGGAGATTTTGCCCGCAGGAGCGGCTGAGGACGAGGCTGGAGAAGGTGTGGTTGGTGAGGGCGTGGTACAGGGGCTGCTGGGGTCTTGGACTCTGTTGGTGGGGGTCCCTTCGGCTGATCTGGACCCTGGCGACGAGCCCTGCTGTGCCTGGTTCTTGGTTTTCTTTGCTGTATCAGGAGTCTTTATGCTCAGGACTGGCTTCTCTTTCAAAGGTATGCCAAGTTCGCCCTTGTCAAAGGTCACAAACGAGCAGTAACCGTCCGTGGAGGAAACGGCCAGGAAAGCCCCATCGCTGGACCTGTGACCCCAGAACGAGAGAGAAGCCAGAGGTTTTTACTGACAGCTCACGCTTTACACCCCCATGGCCAGTTAGAGAACGGGAGCCCATCACAAATGTCTGTTTGAAGGCGGCAGTCAGGGGGACGGCACAACAGACAGTTTGAACAAGCGCTCCAGGCAAGCGTTTCTTTTCCCAGTCCCACCGCAGGCTCCGAAGCCGCCTTCATCCATGTGCCTCCTCCTGCCTTCACCTGGATAAATGTGCAGTGATCTTTTCCTATCCCAACATAAAAAGTAAGCGCAGGGCCAGTAAGCTGGCTCAGCTAGTGTAGGTGCTTGCTGTCCAAGCCTGGTGACCAAAGCTGGATTCCTGGGAGCAACGTAGGGTGGCAGGAGAACTGACCCCACAAAGCTGTCCTCTGACCTCCATAGGTGGGCTGTGGCGCGTGCACCACCCCACGCATACACATGCAAGGGGCCTATCGAGGTAGTTCAGTTGAGAGAGCTCTTGCCTGGTGTGCACGAGGCCCCATACCGGTGGCACACCTCTCCTCCCTGCACATGGGAAGCCAGAGCTGGGATCACAAGGTCATCTCGGCATATGGTAACGCTGAGGACCCCCTAAACTATATGGGAAAGGCCGTGTCAGGTGACCCTGGCAGGTGAGGCGATATCTTTGATTTCTCCCCATAAAGCAATGCGCCCGGCACCAGAACTCACGGCTCAGCAGGTCACAGTGCTTGTGCACCGCCTGATGATGTGAGTTCAGCTCTCTGGAACCTACTGTGGAAGGAGAGGCCAGACTCCTGTGAGCTGTCCTCCAACTTTCACACGCATGCTGTAGCACATGTGCGCACAAACACATGCACGCACGTGAAATGGCTTCCGTTTTTAATAAAAGTTGCTTCACAGAAACAAGACCAGACTAGAGAAACAAAACACTCCCTGTCTCAGAAATCTATCCAAGGAAACACATGTCAACCCCCCTCCACATCCTCTGTTAGCTGCTCACCAGGAAATGTCACTCAGGGTGTGGTAATGGATGTTAGACACGTAGCCAAACGGGAACGACTGCTGTGTGTCATACAGCAATACGGAGTCCTCGGAGGCCACGGCGAAAACCATACGGTAGGGCAGGCTCAACAGCTCGGAGCTGGGCTCCTCTGGTGCTTTCTCTGTGGGGGGAAAGACAAGCTGAGTGAAGCTATAGAACAGAGTTCCCAAAGGAAAGAATCACTCTCCCCAAATTCTCTCCTCTGGGGAAGGAAATGCCATGTCACTAAAAGCTGGTTTGCTGCCAACCATCCCGAAGAACTTGGCTCCTGGGCTGGCAACATGGGACAGTAGGTAAAGGCACCTGCTGGCACCTGCTGCCACGCTGCCACTGTGAGCAGAAGGCAAGGACTGATTCCTCCCAGTTGCCCCCTGACCTGTGCACACGCACTGTGGCATGCAACTACCACCCCAGCGCACATACCTGTGCTTAATAATACAGTAAGAAATAAAATAAAAAGGAATTCAAGCCGGGCGGTGGTGGCGCACACCTTTAATCCCAGCACTTGAGAGACAGAGGCAGGTGGTTCACTGTGAGTTCAAGTCCAGCCTGGTCTACAGAGTGAGTTCCAGAACAACCAGAGCTACACAGAGAAACCTTGTCTAGAAAAGTAAAAAAAAAAAAAAATTCAAGCAGGTGTCACACACTGTTAGTCCCAGCACTCAGGAGGCAGAGGCAGGCGATCACTGTGAGTTCAAGGCCAGCCTGGTCTACAAAGTGAGTCCAGGTCAGCCAAGACTACACAGAAAGACCCCGTCTCGAAAAACCAAGAAGAATAGACAAAGAAGAAATTCAGTAGAACATTTTATTGCCTAGTTGACAACATTGCTTGAATGCTGGTGGTTCTATCCCTTTGACACTACACGGTTTTCTAATATGTGTTAATGCTACGTGATGAGATGCCCTGGTTCCTAGTGCCAAAGGTTCAACTTAAATGTATATATCTGAAAACCCAAACCCATGCATTTGTGCTTTTTTTTTTTTTTATAGTGCTTGACGTAAACAGCCTATCCTCTGCAAATCCATCGTTGTTGTTCCTTAGGCATTCATTCTATCTTTGCTCAAATTGTTGAAGGATGGTGGTTTGTTTCTTGGGTTTTGTATTTGAGTCTAATGCACATTCTAACATGATAGAGGCAATGCATTATTGTGTAGCCACAGTTTTCTGAAAAGTTGATATTTTAGGAATTGTATTTCAGATCTTAAATAAAACTTGTTTCTAAATTTCAAAGCAAAAAAAAAAAAAAAAAAGAAAAAAAGAAAAACCAAGAAGAAATCAAATTTAGTCCTCACATTTATGAGTACGAATAAGAGGCCCAAGCAGGAAGCAGGGGTTCTGAGTGTCATGAGGAAGTGCAGCTTTCTGGCAGGAAAATGGTTTCATTTAGAAAGTTTGCTGAGTAATGGTTTGTCTGGGGTGGGGGTTGGGAGGGGGTAGCGGCAGGAGTGTGCGTGTGTTTGTGTGTGTGTGACAGCCAAAGTGAACCTCAAAGTCACAGCAAGCCTGGGCCAGTCTCCCAAGTACTGGGACAACAGGTGTGAATGACCATGCGGGCGCAAGCAAAGCTTTTAGAGTTAACAATACCATTTACAAAGTTTAAAGAGTAAACTTTAAAGTAGTGTCTGCTTCCATTGTGGGGAAAATAGGGACCAGATTTACTTTCCGAGCCAAGCAAGTGGACAGCAGCCTTCAGGACACTGGCCAGCAGGTGGCAAGCGACAATGATCCTGGGTGTCCAGCAGGTGCACAGTCCAAAGTCACCTCAACTGACTGCCTGGTGGGCCAAGTGAAGGCAGAGACCCCAGATGGCCTAGAAGACTCCCAGCTGAAAGGCTGTGGGCCTCAGAGCTCAGGAAGACCAGCTGGAAAGCTCCAGGCCACAGGAGTTGTCAGCTCAGCGCTCATGTGAGCAGGCTGGCGAAGAGGCTCGGGGAACCAAGGAACTCACAGTCCTGGGCATCAGTTAATAGGCAGAAGGCCTTGCGCCTCAGGGTGCAAACTGTGTCACGAACCAAATGCTGCCTAGCCCTATGTAAGGAACCTAAAAACAACAGCCCAAAGGATCAAAACGCTCCTGAGCAACACACTGCATTGCAGAGCAAACTCCAGGAATATGTACAAGAACGGAAACACCCATGTAAACACAATGTATGGCGCAGGATTAATTCAGACTGGGTGTGGCGGCAAGTGCCTGAGCCCAGTGTCCAGGGTCACCCTCACCAGTGAGCCTGAAGCTGACCTAGACCACGTGACCCTCTCTCAAAAAGCCAAATAACAGAACAAAACTAGCTAGTGCTATCATATTTCCTGCTGTTGCTATAGATGAGAAAAGTGTCTTCCGGACAACGAGAAAAAAGACACACTATATGGATCATGAGTTCCTACAGATGAGTACGCGTCCGTCAAAAAGGCTGGGGAAAGGGCGCTTGATGTTTCCACAGCAAATGTTACATTATTACACTCAGACTGAGGCATCATACACATTTTTTACATGCTACAATGAACAAAACTAAAAACCCGAGCCAGATCCACACAGCTTTCCCCACAGGACAGTCAGCAGATCCCCACTCCAGGGAGAAAGCACGCCCTCCCACATGCAGTGGCTTCTGATGGTACCTGTCTCTGCCACCGGCCTCAATTCGAAGTAGACAGGACAGCAGCGGACAGCGAGAGTGGCTTTCCCAGGGCACGGGAGGTGGGCGATTGGCCTGCGAGGGCGACCACGGGTTAGCAACAGCACCAATGCGGCACAAAGGCAAAACGGGCAAAATCAAAGAGATGTTTCGTCAACCGTCTACCTTTTCAGATGTTTTCTGGAGAACACGTATGTGGTGTTTGTCACGTTTTCACCAGATTCCACACATCCAGCTGTGGAGCGGGGAGGAGAGTCACTGTTAGTTCTTCAGCAAAGCCTCACAAGCCTCCCAGTCTGGCTTGCAAAATATTCTCCCCTCAAGCGGGGGACTGACAGGCATCTGCGACAGACACCAAGACAAGCACTCTGTTTGTCTGGTCCCACTCTCTGCCTCAGTCCTACCTGCCTGTCACCTGCACCTGAGTGAGGGCCCTGGGCCCCTGGAAGCCCAGAACCAGGAGATCTCACTGTAAAACCCCATGCTTGAGAACAGAGGCCAATCCAGCTGACGGGGCCAGTGGCCGGATCCAGCTGCCGGCGCCCTGCCTGAGAGCCTCCACGTCTGCTTCCAGCATTCAGACCTTGGTGGTCCATCTCACCTTCAAGTTGTCAGGAGACTGAGCCCACGCTGCCGCCTCCAGCAGAACCCGATGGTCACGTGGTATAAAACATATGAATGCCAATTTACATGTGACCATTGTGGGACTACAAGGAGGATTTCCTCTGGCGTTTGTGCACAGCTACCCCCTGGCCAGCCCTCCCCACCACCCCACTGTGACAAGCCAATGCTGGTTCTGTCTGCCTGGGCACATGCAACTCCACAGTGGCCTTAGTGCATTTGTTGTAGGAAATAGCGAATTACACGTTGTTCCCTGTCTGCTTGTCCCTGTCAACAGCTCGCACGGCACCAGGGCCTGCATTTTTGGTGGCTCCGTATTTACTGGAGAACCATGTCCTCTGTTGCAAAGTGCTGCCTGGGGGCTTCAGGGCTCTTGGTCTGGGGGAAGGTTGTTTGAGGCAGGGTCTCAAACATCCCACGATGGTCTTGAACTCATTATACAGCCAATGACCTTGACCTTCTCTCACCTCCTCCTTCCCAGTGTTGGATTAACAGCCAAGTACCGGACATAGATGCTGAGGAATTCCTGTGGACTTCCGTGTGACGTAGATGTGAGACGTGGGACTGGATGGCATTTCTGGGATGCCCCTACACAAGCCTCGGTCCCAGTGCAATGCCCAGGCCCTGCCCATGCAGCACTGATGGGAACTGTCACCTTTTTTCAATCTGAACAGAATAGCAACATCTAAATTGTCTTGCTGTTCATTTCTGCATTTGCCTGTTCCCGGGTGTCAGGACCGGTTCTTGGATATGATCTGTGCCCTTCTGTCACCTCACTCACTCACTCATATTTATGGTGCTAAGGGTTGGCCCCAGAGCCTTACACAGGTTAGGAAAGCACTTCACCAATGAGCTACATTCAAGTCCTCATGTTTTCTTTTCAATTTTCTTCTTTTGTTTTGTTTTCTTGCCTACTGAGAGGATTGCTGTAAATATATCTTTTTTTCTTTTTTTTTTGGTTTTTCGAGACAGGGTTTCTCTGTGTAGCCTTGGCTATCCTGGACTCACTTTGTAGACCAGGCTGGCCTCGAACTCACAGCGATCCACCTGCCTCTGCCTCCCGAGTGCTGGGATTAAAGGCGTGTGCCACCACGCCCGGCTCCCGAATATATCTTATCAAAAGCGCCAAGTGCCACTTCTGTCATGTGTTGCTGACTTAGCCTGCTACACTTTACCATGTGAACGTGAACACTCCAGCCAGGCCTGGGGCGCACACCTGTAACCCCAGCATTCAGGAAGCAGAGATAGGAGGGTGAGACGTTCAAGATCATCCCCAGCCATGTAACAAGTGCAGGACCAGCCTGAGCTACACCAGACCATGACTCAGAGGACAAAACAAGAGTTCTGGGCTACAGCTGCAGCTCAGCTGTAGAATGCTTGCACGATGGCTCTGTTCACACTTACGTGAGCTCGTCCCCATGCTGCCATTGCACCCCATTTCACATTACCAGACACACCTGGAGTGAGGAGCAGGGAGCCGTCTGCTGTGAAACTAAGTCTTCGGAAGAACGACTTCATGCTGTCATCGTGGTATATCCGGAAACTCCGTGCCTGTGGTACGCAGAGCGCAAAGTCACCCCGAAACCCTCCGCAGAGGCTCACCACTTAGAACTGGCCCAAGAGGAAGCCCCACCAGATCAGTTAGCCCACAGGTCTGGGGAGTGCCGTGACTCAGCAACAAGGACCTCAGGACTCACCAGATCTCAAAGTACCAGTGAGAGGGAGTGTGCTGGCAAAGGCTTCAGAGGGTAAAAGGCACTTTCTGCCAAGCCTGTCATCCTGAGTTCCAGCCCCAGGACCCCCACAGTGGATAGAGAACTGACCCTGACCTTCAGCAGCACACTGTGACATGGACACGCGCATGCGCGCGCGCACACCCACACACAAACACACACACACACACAAATGAAATTATAATAAAAAGTTCCTCCTACCTCTCCTTCAGGCCCTAGTCCAGAGAGCATCTTTGAAACATTGAAAGCCACACGCTTCTTCTGGGTGCTATAGACCCGTAGCACCCTGAAGAAAGAAAAGTCTGAGTCCCATGGTGGCACGGGAACTGTCTCACACAGTAACAACCAACTGCCAGTCTGTGGATGCCACAGCGCCTCAGCTGAGCCATCACGGACACCCTCACTGGGGAACTCAGACCTCGGTATGGCGCCCCGGGGAACGGTGGTGCGAACTGTAGGAGTAAGGCATGCCGGATACAGTGACTCACACACCTGCTCATGGAAGGCGGAAGCAGGGGGGTCACCGTGAGCTCAGAGCCAGCCTGGGTTATAGAGTAAGACGCTGGAAGGTTGAGGCAGGAGACCAGGAAGACACAGCTGGGTCCCCTCACTCCGTCAAGGAGCAGGGATGGAAAATCGCCGACAACTGAATCTTGCTTCATTGTTCCCACAAACTAAAGTGCCCTCTCAAGTGCCTCAGTGAGAGGGACATTAGAAAACACGCCACATTCAGAACCTAACAGGAAGGTCTACAATAAACCCCAAGCCTGACACACTTTGTATTTCAGGGCCGTATGAAATTCCAATTTTAAATTAAAAGCAGCTGAGGCCTGGTGATGTTGCTCAGTTGCCCGAGTGCTTGCCCAGCGTGCACTGACACCTGTGTTCAGCTCCAACACCTAATAACCAGGGCATGGAAGAGCGAGCTGGTCCCAGTACTCAGGAGGTGGAGTAAGGTGTGAAGCTCAGAGACAGCTCTGGCTATGTAGAAAGGCCAGCCTGAGCTACAGGAAATGCCGTCACTACACAAACAAACAGCAACAACGACAACACACAACAATGGGGGGGGGCAGGGGAGAGGGCTCAGAGGGTAAGAGAACTGGCTGCCCTTCCAGGAGATCTGGGTTCAAGTCCCGCGCCCACGTGGTAACTCAAATGGTCTGTAGCTCCAGTTCCTGAAGATCTGATGCCCTCACACAGACACACATGGAAGCAAAGCACCAAACGCACATAAAATAAATAAATCTTTATATCTATAGGCTGGAGAGATGGCTCAGCGGTTAAGAGCACTGGTTGCTCTTACAGAGGATCTAGGTTCAGTTCCCAGCCCCTACACGGCAGCTCACAGCCATCTGTAACTCCACTTCTGGGGGATTTGACAGCTGTCTTGTGTTCACACATGTGGTATGTATGTGGTGCACATACATACATGCAGGCAAACATTTGTACACATAAAATAAATAAATCCAAAAAAGTATTATATAAGCCACTACAGAAGAAAACTATGATCAAAAGTGAAATGTGGGCGTGTTTGCCCAGCACCAGCACCAGCAAGGTCCTGTGTGATCCCCGGCACTGTAAAAGAAATGGGAAATGCATACCCGAATCCACCAACTACCTTTGCTAGTCTGTGTCCTTGAAATCACTTGAGTTCATCTGATTTTAAAAGCTCTTCCTAATGGGAAGGAGAGATGGGCTGGTGGCTAAGAGCAGGCATGGCTCTTGTAGGGGGCCCCCAGTTTGTGGCCAGTATTGACAGCTCCCAAGTGTTTGTGACTCCAGTTCTAGGGGATCCAGTGCCCTCTTCTGGCCTCCGAGAGCACCAGACACACACACACACACACACACACACACACACACACACACACACACACACACACACACACGTTCTGTCTATGTTAACTTCCCATCCAGTGAGGACTCAGCACTGTCAGCGCTGGATGAGGCACCTGACCTAAGTAGTCTCTAACTCCCCTCTTGCCGGAATCAACAGAACAAGAGCAAACCAGCCAGAGCTGGACCAGCAATCCCTTAGTGAGACTGTGATAAACGTGCAAAAACTCCCATGTTACTTACACACCTGTCACAACTCAGGGTTGCAATATATTGACCCAGAGGGTCCCAGGTTACTCCTTGTACGTAACTTTTATGTTCATTGAAAATGGAAATCTTCTGTCCTACAAAGAAGCACACCACAGCATTATGAAGACCCAGGAGGCACACTGCAGGAAGCGCGGCTTCCACGCCACCTCCTGGTTGCAGCCCACCATGCTGCAGGTAGTCCCAGGGGACCCACTGCCCACTCCACACAGCCCCGCCCCATGGCAGCACTCAGAGCGATGGAGGCAGGCACCTGCAGCCTAGAGCTGTGTGGGCCAGAGAAACAGTTGTGAAATTGGAGGCCTGAGTTTAGTTCTCTGGGTTGGGGATGATAACGGATGGGATGGGATGAGGGGGTGGGGAGGACCACCGAGACCAGCACACATGTGCATGAGCACTCACACCGCTGCCGTCACAGCTGGGCTTAGCACATGAGAAGCCACAAATGAGGAGCTGGGAACTGCTACTGGGAAAGGACGAAGTCAGAATCAAGAGGCAGAGGAGGCACAGGAGAGTTAGAGCTGGGAAGAGACAGCCCGGGACCAGCACGCTGGGAAGGGATCTGTGTTTCTTTTGTTTGTTTGTTTGTTTTTTGAGACAGGGTTTCTCTGTGTAGCCTTGGCTGTCCTGGACTCGCTTTGTAGACCAGGCTGGCCTCGAACTCACAGTGATCCGCCTGCCTTTGCCTCCCGAGTGCTGGGATTAAAGGCACGCGGCACCACGCCTGGCTCGTGATCTGTGTTTCTAAGAGGAGGCTGTGCCAGATGTGGCAGGGGGCGCATACCTGTGACCTTAGCACTGGGGAGGAGGGGATGGGAATCCAGGGGTCCAGCTAGCCTGGGTAACAAGAGCTTCAAGGCAGACAAACAAAGTTTAGAAAATATGACAGTGCCTCCCGGCACAGTGGCGCACGCCTTTAGTCCCAGCACTCAGGGAGACAGAGGCAGGCAGATTGCTGTGAGTTCGAGGCCAGCCTGGTCTACAAAGTGAGTCCAGGACAGCCAAGGCTACACAGAGAGACCCTCTCTTGAAAAACAAAAACAAAAAAAAGAAAATATGACAGCAAGAGTCACAAGTTAGGTCACAGACATAGAAGGATGGAGGGGGCCTGTGCAGGGCATGTTAATGAAGGCACTCAGTGGGTAAGCCAGCGAGCGGCACAGAGCTTTCCCCTACAAAAGGAACACACAATTATGAAGCTAAACACATACGCACATACACACACACACGCGTGCGCGCGCACCCATCTATCTCCTGCTGTAGCCCAGGATGGCCTAGAACTCACTCTTTAGTCCAAGCTAAGCTGGAACTCTCAAGCAGGACTCAAACTCAAAGCAATTCTCCTGCTTCCTGCGTGCAGGGATGACAGGCACGAACTGCTTGCTCAGTCACTTCCACACTTGAGTTATTCTTCTACGACACCTCTGGTCTGGGATTCCCTGCTGTCATCATCCTAACCTCCGTGTACCTGTTCCCTATGACTCTCAAAGATGGGCATCTCTCCCTCGTTTTCCAGAGGCCTGCCTGACACACACAGACTTGTCACAGCCGGGTGCAGGCACGCCAAGAGGGACCTGGCCCTGCATTCATCTCCAAGCACAGATTCTTCCACAACAAACACCAATGTGATGTTCTGCTCTTCTAACTTAGTGCCTGTTCTGCTAAGTGAAGGAGGCTTCCGCACCATACAGAACTGCTGGCTAGCCCTCAAGGACCCCACTCACACCAGGGTGTTTCTCTCAAACTATGGAACAGTCGGCAATTTAAGTTACCATTCAAAGGCTTTAACCATTTGAAAGTAAACAAAGCCTTTGGCTGGTAACTTAAATTACCAGACTGCTGCATAGTTGGAGAGAAACATACTGGTCTGAGAGAAACATACTGGTCTGATTTGAAAGTAAACAAAGCACCTGTGGTGGTGGTGCACGCCTTTAATCCCAGCACTCGAGGCAGAGGCAGGTGGATCACTGTGAGTTCGATGCCAGCCTGGTCTACAAAGCGAGTCCAGGACAGCCAAAGCTACACAGAGAAACCCTGTCTCGAAGAACAAAAACAAACAAACAAAACAAGAAAGTAAACAAAGAAGCAAGTGCGAGGCCCTGAGTTCAGTCCACGAGAGAGGTGGGAAAAAAGACCCTCTCCTCCTTCCTCTTCCCATCCGCTCGCCCACCCTAATGCCGCCAGCTTCCCCGCCCAGCACAAACCACAGTGCCCCTGACCCACCCAGCATAGGGGACACACATGCTTCAGCCTCATTCTAAGGCGCTGCCCTCCCTACTCCACCAGAGGGTGTCTCTCTCCTTGAAAGCCTTTCCAGAAAGTTGGCTGGGATTAAGGAAGGTGGGGGTTGAGAGGAGGGCTTCAAGGGAGCCTGTGCAGGTCCCAAGTAAGCTACCTAGTCAAGTGAGGAACAGGAGGACGGGGCTGGCAAGCGCAAGCATTTGAGAAGCAGCTGAGGCCACAGCTGGGAAGTTTAATAGGTGGGACGCAACCCAGATCCCAGGCAGCCAGATCCCAGGCAGGGTTTCTCTGAGGGTGAGAGGAAGAAAAGGGGTCAGAGGAACAGACTATGGCGGTTAAGGATCACACTGAGAAGCAAGCTAGACAGAGAGCAACAGGCCCGGGGAGCATAGTAGTCTTATGTAGGAGAATGGGCCTGTAACTCATGCATTTGAGTGCTTGGTGGCTAGTGAGTGAACTGTTTGGGAAGGATTAGGAGGTGTGGCCTTGTTGGAGGAGGTGTGTCGCTAGGGGCGGATTTTGAGGTTTTAAAAACTCAGAGATTTCCAGTTAGCATGCTCTCCCTCTCTGGCTCATGGCTGTGGAACAAGACGTGAGCTCTCAGGTCCTGTTTCAGCGCCATGCCTGCCTAATCTGATATTTTCTTCCTCCTCGTAATTGCAAAAATATACCACTTGGTGTGGAGCTCGGCAGGTCAGCACACTCACTGCTCTTGCAGAGGACCCAAACTGGGTGGCTCCTGGTGCCCAGACTGAGAGCCTTACAAGTGCTCCGGGGGGCAGGCAACCTGTTCTAGACTCCATGGGTATTGTATGCATGTGCACACACACACACACACACACACACACACACGAATAAGATGAAATAAACATGTCGCTCACCTTTACTGACATCCCATACGATAGCTGTGTTATCCACAGAGGCAGAGGCCATCAAGTTCCCATCCGTCGCCCAGCAAATGTCATACACGTCTTCTAAGTGGCCCCTAGAGCCCAAAGGCAGAAACAGGAGCATTACTGCAAGAGGAGAAAAGCTATCAACAAGTTCAAAGTCTGGCCGGGCACAGTGGCGCACACCTGTAATCCCAGCATTCAGGGACGCAGAGGCAGGTGGATCTCTGTGAGTTCGAGGCCAACCTGGTTTAGAAAGTGAGTCCAGGACTGCCAGGGCTATGCAGAAAAACCATGTCTTGGAAAACCAAAGCCAAACCAAAACAAAAAACCTGGAACCCGACATTGGAACTAGACTCTAGGAATTTCCAGCAGCGCTGCGCCAGCCCTGGATATGAACAGCTCTTCTCAGTTGTTACCTGTGTCTACAGTGAGTCAGGGCGTCATGGACCCACACTGATGATCCCAGCACTGGGAGGCTGAGGGAACAGGATGGAGAGAGAATTCAAGGCCAGCCTGGGCTACATAGTTAGACAAGCCTGGCTCAAAAATGAGGTGGGGAAAGATGTGATTTTTTTTTTTTTTTTAAACCAAGGAGAACTTCGTAATAGAAAAAAGATATTTTTATTGTGTTTTTATCCTTTGTTGTCTTACAATGTAGGCAAAGGTTTTAAAGTAGGTACATATTTTATCAAGGTATTCAGGAAGTAAAGAAGAGTCCTTTGGGGGGCTGGAACTTAAGCACACTTGCTGCTTTTCCGGAGAAATGGAGGTTTGTTTTCAGCACCAATGTCGGTTACCACAGGATGCCTGCAGCTCCAGCTCTGAGAGATCTGATAATCCCTTTCAACCTCTGTAGGCACGCGTGCAAGCACGCGCGCGCGCGCGCACACACGGCATGCACTCCTACTCACATGCATAGTCATAAATTATATATATGTGTAATTTTTAAAAAACCGCTGCCAAGCCGGGCGTGGTGGCGCACGCCTTTAATCCCAGCACTCAGGAGGCAGAGGCAGGCGGATCGCTGTGAGTTCAAAGCCAGCCTGGTCTACAAAGTGAGTCCAGGATGGCCAAGGCTACACAGAGAAACCCTGTCTCGAAAAACCAAAAAAAAAAACAAAAAACCGCTGCCACAGTCCCGCCCGTTACCTCAGTGTTTTTACCACAGCCCAGTTCTCCTTATTCAGCTGAGCCTCATCATCATCCTGAAAGGCGGTCTGCTCTGGCTCCTTGCTGTCATTCATCTTCCACAACAGAATGGCGGCATCTGTGGGGCGAATCACCAGAGCATGAACCAGGCCTTCCCATGCCTCCTTCACTTCCGGAGCTCCAGGGTGCTTTGTAAATTTTATGTTGCTCAATGGATGCTCTGGCCAGGGAAGAGCCTTTCTCTTTTAAGAACACAGGAGTAGGAGGCAGGAAGAGTGGAAGTTCAAGGCTAGCCTAGGCTACATGAGACCCTACCTCAGAAAAACACAAAAAATTTGGACAGGACAAGTAAATTTGCCTTCTTTAGTGAAATGAAAGTAACTCACAGCCGACCTGATATATCTATGATCACCACACATGCCAGCTTCCGGCCTCATCTATGATCCCACACATGGCAGCTTCCGGCCTCATCTATGATCCCACACACGCCAGCTTCCGGCCTGATCTATGATCCCACACACGCCAGATTCTGACCTGATCTATGATCCCACACACGCCAGATTCTGACCTGATCTATGATCCCACACACGCCAGCTTCCGGCCTGATCTATGATCCCACACACGCCAGATTCTGACCTCATCTATGATCCCACACACGCCAGATTCTGACCTCATCTATGATCCCACACACACGCCAGCTTCCGGCCTGATCTATGATCGCCTGTGGAAGCTTCCCCTGGATGCCCCTGTGAGGACCGTACGGGGTGGGGGTGGGAGGATCTGCAAAAAGCACTCACAACACGGTGGCTTTGGTATGGTAAGCTGTATCACTGCCACCTGTGTGAACACGTCAGAAACCTTATTAGCCCGACACTAGCAGTGGTCTGAACCTAACAACCTGTCCCGCGCTGACTATAGGCTCACCACATGACATGATCCTTTTAGCATGTCCAGGAAAAGGAGAGTGGATGAGGGAGCAGGAAATACAGACAAAAAGAGCTCAGAGTGCCTGGAATCCTAGCTACGCAAGTTCTTCATGGAGTCTGCTAGAGATGAGGTGGCCGGGCAGATCAACACTCCACGTGCAGACTAGAGGGAGGTTTTGGTCTTTATGACTAAGGGGCTTTGTAAAAGGAGAACTGCCCTGGGGCCACCTCATGGAAGACAGCCTATGGCCGCCTCCACACTTCCACTACCACTGCCTGTAAATGTGTGTACGCACGTACACTGTGTGTATGTGCAGCACTGTAAGCATGCACACTCCTGTACATGTGTGTACACACGTACACTGTGTGTATGTGCAGCGCTGTAAGCATGCACACTCCTGTACATGTGTGTACGCACGTACACTGTGTGTATGTGCAGCACTGTAAGCATGCACACTCCTGTACATGTGTGTACGCACGTACACTGTGTGTATGTGCAGCACTGTAAGCATGCACACTCCTGTACATGTGTGTACGCACGTACACTGTGTGTATGTGCAGCGCTGTAAGCATGCACACTCCTGTACATGTGTGTACACACGTACACTGTGTGTATGTGCAGCGCTGTAAGCATGCACACTCCTGTACATGTGTGTACACACGTACACTGTGTGTATGTGCAGCGCTGTAAGCATGCACACTCCTGTACATGTGTGTACGCCCGTACACTGTGTGTATGTGCAGCGCTGTAAGCATGCACACTCCTGTACATGTGTGTACACACGTACACTGTGTGTATGTGCAGCGCTGTAAGCATGCACACTCCTGTACATGTGTGTACGCCCGTACACTGTGTGTATGTGCAGCGCTGTAAGCATGCACACTCCTGTACATGTGTGTACACACGTACACTGTATGTATGTGCAGCGCTGTAAGCATGCACACTCCTGTACATGTGTGTACGCCCGTACACTGTGTGTATGTGCAGCGCTGTAAGCATGCACACTCCTGTACATGTGTGTACACACGTACACTGTGTGTATGTGCTGCACTGTAAGCATGCACACTCCTGTACATGTGTGTACACACGTACACTGTATGTATGTGCAGCACTGTAAGCATGCACACTCCTGTACATGTGTGTACACACGTACACTGTGTGTATGTGCTGCACTGTAAGCATGCACACTCCTGTACATGTGTGTACACACGTACACTGTGTGTATGTGCAGCACTGTAAGCATGCACACTCCTGTACATGTGTGTACGCACGTACACTGTGTGTATGTGCAGCGCTGTAAGCATGCACACTCCTGTACATGTGTGTACGCACGTACACTGTGTGTATGTGCAGCGCTGTAAGCATGCACACTCCTGTACATGTGTGTACGCACGTACACTGTGTGTATGTGCAGCACTGTAAGCATGCACACTCCTGTACATGTGTGTACGCACGTACACTGTGTGTATGTGCAGCACTGTAAGCATGCACACTCCTGTACATGTGTGTACACACGTACACTGTGTGTATGTGCAGCACTGTAAGCATGCACACTCCTGTACATGTGTGTACGCCCGTACACTGTATGTATGTACTGCGCTGTAAACATGCACACAGACACTCACATCCCACAGATTCTGGGCATCAAGGCAGAGAACACAACTATTTTTTTCCAAACAAAAACTAAGATTTGCTTTACTTTCTAGTGTTCTACAGGGTATTTAATGTATGGACAAGGATGCCCTTTTCTGTATTCTTTTGCCTCATGTAAGCACAGACACACAATACAAATCAATCTTCTCCGAACAGGCGCACATTATGAAAACATTGCCAAAGCCCTTAATTACACAGAGGTGCAGCGCTGACTCCGATCAGCAGACAGGCCCAGCACATGCCTCGGGATGCCGACAGAACAACCCACTTTTCCTACCACGCCCAGCTAGCCTGCACAGGACGAGTGGAGGAGGAGCTGTTTTCAGACCTATCTTCTGAGTTTAATGCTGTAGCCTCCGTTTTCCCACTCTGCCATGCTCTTACGTATTAAACGATCCGAAAGGCAGACAGGGAACTAGAAAGATACGACCAGCTCAGATCCCAATATCTGACTTTCCTTCCTTTACAGAACATTACTATTTAACCCAGGCTGGCTTGGAATTCACAGTCCTCCTGTGTCAGCCTCGGGATGCTGTGAATACAGGCCCATTACCCCCAGCTCAAATGTCACTATTAGACAGAAGGTACGGAGGTGGTCAGGTCTGGGGATTGTTAAGTACAATGCTTACCGTCTCCTCCAGATGCTAAAATCTCCCCGGTCGGAGAAAAACGCACAACATTGACAGCTTTGGTGTGTCGAACAAGGTTGGAGAGAAATTCCACGGTGGCTTTCCCGTCCGGCCCTCTCTCCACCTTCCAGATCTGTTGACAGCAGAGCACATGGCAACAGACTAGCCGCCTCCCATCTTCCTCCCACTAGACAACTACTTATTTTCTGGCAGAAAATGCAATTTTGGGGGCTGGAGAGATGGCTGAGGTTAAAAGCACTGGCTGCTCTTCCTGAGTTCAATTCCCAGCAACCACAGGACAGCTCGCAACCATCTGTAATGAGATCTGGTGCCGCCTTCTAGCCTGCAGGCGTCACCTGCAGGTCGAGCACTGTATATACGATAAATAAATCTTAAAGTAAAAAATAATGCAATTTTCTTTTTGAAGCTTTGTAAATGGAAGGAAGTATCAGCAAAAATGCAAGCTAAGGAGCCTTAGCACCTGCTATGCCCCCTCCCAGCTCCTAGAAAAAACGGGCACAGCACAGGCACTGGGTGGGCACAGGACAGGAACTACACCAATATTATTATTTTGAAACAAGGTCTCACCTAACTGGCCTCAAACTCACCACTGCTGAGGAGAAGCTGTAACTGTAGATCCTCCATCCAGTATCTGACCGGTGCTGCAGAGTTCTCAATTAGTTCTAAATTACTGAGAACCCACTTGTAACAATGTAGGGAATGTTAATTAAGAAGCTAATCTCCCCAGCGTTCCTTGCTTACCCCAGGCCTGAGAACTTAGCGAGGTGGCAAACCGACTTGAGTAGCTGGCTTCAGTTTTTAATAAAGGAACGAAAATGTGGGCTCCACACAGGACTTCCCCGTATCCCCCCGCCCGCCCATTTACCCTGACGGCGGTGTCCACCCCCGCGGACGCCAGCCTGTGGATCCTCGCGGCTGCCGCATGCTGGAAGTCCAGGCTGTACACTGGCTCCTTGTTGTGCCAGGCGATTTCACACGTGATCACTTTCATCCTCCCAAGTCTCGGCCGGGCAAAGGGAGGCTGGAAACTTCAGCAAAGAGTTAAACAGCGACCCTAGAACAGCAAGGGCGAACAAGGTAAGCAGCGCGGAAGCTGCTGGCGACGCCGACAACCGCAATCTTCAGCTAAAACCGTCCACCGGCAAGTAAGTGACTTCCACCAGTGTACGGTTCCGGAAGAGAAAGAAACCAAACAGCCCAGATGGAGGCGAGCACAGCGCATCCCGCCGAGGTGGGGTCCTGGGGACCGGTGCCGCCGGGGTACCGGGAGTCATCCCGGGGAGCAGCAGGAGACCCGGTCGTGGGGAGGGCCGGACCTTGTGGGGAGGGACGCGGGTCCCGACGGCGCAGCCCGGCCTTGCGGGAGGCGCGCTGAGTCCCGATCCCGGGGGGGGGGGGGCGCGGGGACGGCGGCCTGGGAAAGCTGGGAAGGACCGGCCCCGCCGCGATCCCCGCCCCGCGACCCTGGCCGGCAGCTGCAGCACGACCGGGCCCCGAGGCGCGGAAACCGGGAGTCAGCAAGGAGCCTACCTGCAAGGACGCGCGGTCCGCACGGAGCCGCCGCCACCCGCCGCTTCCCGCGCGCCGCAGGCCACGCCTACCGGAGGGCGGAGCTCCAGGGCGCCCCTCCTTTGCGTGGGCGGGGCCGTCGCCAGAAAGACTCGCCGGGCCCGGGTTGCAGGGCATCCCTCCTCCCCCCCGTGGGCGGTGCTGTCGCTGCTTCCGGTGGGCGGGGCTAAGGACGCTCCTCCCGCCTGTGGGCGGAGCTGTTGTCGCGATCTGTGGCTCCCCCTGTGCCGGACCGGGAATCCTCTCCGCGCGCATCCCCGAATCCCAGGGAGGTCCAGCGTTGGGGGTGTTTACCCGAGAGTTCTGCAGTGTTCTACCTACCAAGCGTCGGTGCCGCGCGCTCCGCAGACCCAGGTCTGCCCGCGGTAATTCACCAGCCCCTGCCTGTGATCCAGCACTCAGGAGGACCCAAAGCGCAACGTTATCCTCAGCTACAAAAGAGTTCCTGGCCACTACTTGAGACCAAACAAAACCAAAACACATACCATTCCTTATAGGACAGATGGGAAATTTGGGACTCATGCAAAATAACCAAATCACAGCCCACACAGCATCAGTGACTATGTGAGAACCGTCACTCCCCCCAAAAGATCCCAGAGTGGTCTCTGGGGTGTGAAATGTCCGTGAAATAGGAACTTGGTCTTCTACCCTCTTAGTGATGTGAGGGAAGCCTGGCTCAGTTGTTAGGATAGTAACCCGAGCACTCAGGAGGTGGAGACAGAAAGGGGATCAGGAATTCAATCCTTAGCTACACAGCAAGTTTGAGGCAAGCCTGGGCTACAAGATTGTGTGTGGGAAACCAAGTAGTTCCCATTCCAATTACGTAATGGTTAGTTCATAACCCTTCTCAATAATTTCACTTTTTTTTTTTTTTTGAGACAGGTTTCTCTGTGTGGCCCTGGCTGGCCTTGACCTCGTTCTGTAGACCAGGCTTGCCTCAAGCTCCAAGATCTTCCTGCTTCTGTCTAGGACCGCCAGATTTTATTATGATTAATAGTGTTTTGCCTGCCATGTATGCCCGCGCCAGAAGAGGGCACCAGATCTCGCTATAGATGGGAAGAGCAGCCAGTGCTTTTCACCTCTGAGCCATCTCTCTAGTCCCCGAAAATTAAGTTTTTGTAAAGAATTCATTTCAAGGCTGGAGAGATGATCCTGCAGGTAAGAGCACTGGCTGCTTTCACCGAGGGCCTTGGGTTCAGTTCCCAGCACCCACATGATGGCTCACAGCTCCAGGTGATCCAACACCCTCTTCAGACCTCCAGCAGCACAAGGCACATATGTGGGCACAATCATACATACAGGGAAAACGCAGACACATCTGGAGAGTTAACTATCCAAGCTGCCAATGACAAAGTAAGGTCTGTCTCCCCCTTTCATCTTTTCGGCCTGATGGCTAGACTGCCTCTGCCTGTGGTACCATGGAAACCACGAAGCCTGGGACAGCTGTCTAGG
Organism: Acomys russatus; assembly: GCF_903995435.1. Taxonomy (NCBI): domain Eukaryota; kingdom Metazoa; phylum Chordata; class Mammalia; order Rodentia; family Muridae; genus Acomys; species Acomys russatus. The sequence goes on along the minus strand of NC_067144.1, from coordinate 72,468,015 downwards.
TAGTGGACTATGGAATAGTCTCCGTCATTTTAATTAATATATATGCTGTTTAGGTTATAATTTATCCTTCTTGGGTCTCTGGTGGATTTGAAGACCAGACTAGTGAAAGAAGTAACTTTCTATGTAAAACTTATGTAAGTTATGAGGGGCTAGAGAGATGGCTCAGAGGTTAAAAGCACTGGCTGCTCTTCCAAGGGTCCTGAGTTGAATTCCAGGCAACCACATGGTAGTTCACAAGCATCTATAATGTGATCTGGTGCCCTCTTCTGGTGTGCAAGCACACATGTGGGCAGAGCACTGTAAAAATAAGTAAATAAATAAATATTTAAGAAAGTGGCCAGGCATCATGGTGCACACCTTTAATCCCAGTACTTGGGAGGCAGAGGCAGGCAGATCTCTGTGACTTCAAGGCCAGCCAGCCTAGCCTATAGAGTGAGATCCAGGACATCCAAAGCTACACAGAGAAACCCTGTCTTGAAAAACAAAGTATTTGAGGGTCTAAGAATGTATTTTAAGGTTGGCAAATGCGAGTTATGAAGGTTAGAGAAGTTATGAGGGTACAAAGTGTTTAAGGGTCTAAGAAAGTGATTTACAGTGTATAAAAGGAATGAAAAATGCCTCACTATGCTACTGTTGCATTAAGACTTCAAAGTTCAAGTCAGACATGGTGGCACACGCCTGTAATCCCAGCACTTGGGAGGCAGAGGCAGGCAGATTGCTGTGAGTTCAAGGCCAGTCTGGTCTACAAAGTGAGTCTAGGACAGTCAAGGCTACACAGAAAAATACTGTCTTGAAAAACCAAAAAAGCAAAAAACAACAAACAAAAAAAGACTTCAATGTTCAGCGCTTTAACATTAATCAGATTTTACATTGTTCCCCAAGCCAATTTGTCTCATTTTGTAAACTTAAAAAGATCCTTATAAGCTTCAGGGAACCGTCTCGGATCCAAGTCTCACAGGCCAAATGAACTCCAGATAAGTACTGGCAATCAACAGCCTGGGCCCTCCCGCCCTGCCTGCGCCTGAGAGTGGGATCCAGGCCCCTTTCCCTAGTCCTGGGACCACTCCCCCTCCAGCTACCAAGACCACAGGCCTAAAAGTTTCAAATGCACATCCAAAGAAAACCTGTTCTCTCCCTAAGCCCCTGAACCCTATCCATGCCCCTAACACATCTGTTGCAGCACCCTTCCAGGTCCAGGTGCCTCCTGCAGCCAGCGCGCAGGTGCTCCCACCTAACCTCACAGACTGTTTCAACTGCACTTACCTAGCCGCAGATGGTCCAACAGATCCTGGGCAGCAAGCAAAACAGCCCCCTCTTTCCAAACTTGGCAACGTTCCAGCTTTTGGATCCCCCACCCCCCCACACCCCCAGGAACAATGCCTATAACGTCGGCAAGAAGCAGTTGTAGACTAATGCACCACCACTTATTCATTATCAACAAAAGGCTGGGATGTTGGGTTTCAGAGCCAGGACAAGAGGCTGAGATGCCATTTTAACCAATGCAGACCTGACTTCCAGGTTCTCCCCAGTATTCCTGGGTCCCTACCTACGGCAAGGCATAGCTGGCATACCCTGCCCAGGGCTCCCCCTCTCAAAGGCTCTTCACTACATAATCCAGACATTTGGGTTCCCCCCTCCCACTTTCTGCATCCCACCCCCACCCCCACCCTGCCTTTCCTTTTCTCCTCCCTCTGTGGGTGCACACTTCCCTGGCCAATCCTTGGGACAGGTGAGCCTGCTGACAGCTGCTCCCAATAAACCTGCATTTATAGACTTTGACTTGTGTTGAATTAGCTCATCCTGGTGCCTCAAGCATGTTTATCCAGAATGCTGGAGCTACAGGCATGCACCGCCATGCCTGGTTTGTACCGTGCTGAGCATCGAACCCAGGGCCTGCTGCTTGCTACCTGAGTTGAACTACATGCTAGCCCTGTTGTGAGAGTTGTGGCTTATATGTAAACATGTTTTTGTTTTAATCCCAGGTGTGGGATCTGGGGGCTGCTCCAGTTTGTCCACAGCTGATAGTTGCCTCCTGAGAGGACACGTGATGTTTGTCAGCTGTGAACTGCCTCGTGGGGGGGCGTGGTCTTTGTCAGTGGGGAGAAAAGCCAGGCGCAAAGGGAGACTGAGGGATCAGAGAAAGAAGACGGCTGCTGGTGCTTCCCCCTGCTCCTCCTGGCTGCTGTTGCTGCCCTGTGACATAGCAAGTTGGAGATGTCCTGAACTGAGGACTGGACTTGCCCCAAGGAACCAGGTGATCCTAAACAGCAGGAAGCAGCTAAGGAAAACAATGTCCTCTCTCCCCCATTAACTTTCTTTCTCCCCTACCTGGTGTTGCTGGGGTATTGGAAGGGACTGGGGTGGAGAAGGGAGAAAGAACCCAAAATAAAAATTGTTGGTGAAAAGTATGCCAACATTGCCCTAAGTCATACCTTTAAGAACAGAAACATGAGGGCCTGGAGACATGGCTCAGAGGTTAAGAGCACTATCTGTTCTTCCAAAGGCCCTGAGTTCAATTCTCAGCAACCCATGGTGGCTCACAACCATCTAAATGTGATCTAATCTACTCTTCTGGCCTGCAGGTGTACATGCAGGCGGAATACTATATAAATAAATAAACTGGGTGAAAGAAAGAAAAGAAAAGAAAGAAAGACAGACAAGGCTGGGCGTGATGGCACACGCCTGTAATCCCAGCACTTCGGAGGCAGAAGCAGGCGGATCGATGTGAGTTCGAGGCCAGCCTGGTCTACAAAGCAAGTCCAGGACAGCCAAGGCTACACAGAGAAGCCCTGTCTCAAAAAACCAAAAACCAAAACAAGAATAGAGACACAGAATAAGTTTTACTACAGAGAAAAATATACAAGACAGGGAGAATCAGTTAACAAAATACAACAATCACTATCCATTCTTGATGTAGCATGTGGAAACTTTGTGACGGAAAGCTACATCATCCTAATCCAAACCACCAAAATGTTTCTCACTGTCCGGAAATTCAAACCATTTCCATCCAAGGAGGCTTTTCCCCCCTTTGAGACAGTTTCTTTTTTGACATGGGACACACAGCCACAGCTTCCTGGTTTGCACCTGAGGAATGTATTCTTAGAATTCTGTAAAGATTTCACTGACTTTTGAAAGCCCAGAGTTCATCAGATTTTGAGTCTTCATGGACAGGTGGTTTGTCAACTGCCAGTTCTGCAAATATGTCTGTACACCAAATGACAAGCAAAGCAGTGTGACCAGCTGATCCCAGTAATACTTTGGGAGTAATGGAGTGTTACTGCTGTGTGTGTGTGTGTGTGTGTGTGTAGGTATACCAGAAGCTCTAGCAAAAACAAGATGTGGTACCACTGCTGTGGGGGCAACCATCACAAAAAGATGTGCACATGTCTTTTTGCTGAAGCAACCCCGTGACCGAGGGAACTTATAGAAGAGTTATTAGGGCTCACAGTTCCAGATGGTGAGTCCCTGACAATCATGGCATGTAAGGCAGCAGGCAGGCAGACATGGTGCTGCACCAGAAGCTGAGAGCTTACAACTGACACACAAGCATGGGACTGAGCACTAGCTGGGAATGGTGTGAGCCCTTGAATACTATTTAGCTGAACTGAGCATGTAAAACGGCCTTATGTTTATTTTTGTACCCACAGACTAACGATGGCCACCTTAAGGAAGCTCTTTCCCAATGATTGGTGATGAAAGCAGACCCATGTCATTACAAGGTGTTCAAATAAGTGGTGGATGAGTGGCCTGCCCTAAACCAGGCATTTATGCTATGCCCTCCAAAGCTTATGGAATACCTCAGGGGTGGAGGATGGGGTGTCAGAGCTAGAGGATAGGTGGGCTGTGGAATGTCATCTCCTGGGGATGACGAAGACACTGCAGTCATGAACTGGACTGGGTAAGCCCAAGACTAGGTCTGTCAATTGTCAAGCACGGGCAGGGTGGGGGTAGAGGCTCTGGGAACCCCACCCCCACTGCAGGACTAGTAGGGACTGTTAGGGAAAGAGGAAACCATCACCTCTGGCCTCTGGTGGCATATCCAGTGCTGACGGCCCAGCAGGCGTTAACGGTCAGTCCTAATCCAGTGGCCACACAGATGGCCGCTGTCAACCTAAAGTCATCACAAAGCAAAACCAAAACTGTGACCCTAGGAAAGGAACTGGTGGGGATGGAAAGGACTTAGTAAAGGCAGAAAGATGGAAGACAATCAGAATGCATCGTAAGCACGTATGAAACGGCCAACAAAGTTAGTTATGGAATCTGTTCTGTCATCCACCAGGGATGTGAAGTTTTACAGTTTCTATGAAGAACACACGCCCATCAAAAAGTGGCACAAGTTTTTGACTGTGTGTCTGCGTATATACGTATGTGTGTGTGCGCGCGTGCTTGCACTCACACTGCACATGTATTTATGCGGTTAGAGGACTTCAGTGTTGCTCCCGAAGCGCTGACCACCTCCCGTCCCACTCCCCCAGACAGGTTCTCTCAGGAGCCTGGAACTATGCTGTGCCAACTGGCCTGGACTCCCAGGTGCTCAGTCGGAGCACAAGTGACCTTTTTGTAAGGGTTCTGAGGACTGAACTCATGCCCTCCACTACTGCTCCAGTCCTGGGCAGATCTCTCCTATCAACTGGGGAGCCCAGGCAGGATGCAACAGAAACCAGTCTATTTCTTGAGGATCATGGAAGGCAGTAGACACAACCTGCTGCCTGGTCTACATCCATCTTTTTCATCTCATTATTTTTTACGTTATTATTACAGTCATCGCTGTTATTATTCCAGCTTCTCTGTATAGCCCTGGCGATCCTGGAACTCACTTGTAGACCAGGCTAGCCTCATCACCACCCTCCAGAGTTCAAGCACATCTTGAAGATGGGTTTTAATTGAACGATGATGTTTTTCCTGTAGACAAAGTCCACAGATTCAGCATTAGAAATCTTTCTTTGGCTTTTAGGATCTTGTTTTCATGGCCACATTGGTTATGCTTTGTGACTACTCTTACATACAACCCCAGGGCCATGTACAATTTGTTTCTTTTCTGTAGTCTTTTAGTTTTTCTTTTTTCCCCCCCGAGACAGGGTTTCTCTGTGTAGCCTTGGCTGTCCTGGACTCACTTTGTAGACAGACCAGGCTGGCCTCTTACAGCGATCTACCAGCCTCTGCCTCCCAAATGCTGGGATTAAAGGCGTGCGCCACCACCGCCTTGGCTCTTTGCAGCCTTAGTTCTCAGCAGGCTATGAAAGATCCTGGCTTACTGTTCAGTGGTGGCTTACTGTTCAGTGGTGGCGGCACTGGCAGCCAGTATGACTGTGCAGTTGCCCTGATGTGAGTTTCTGGTTTGAGGCCTCAGTTGTATTATGGGGTGTTTTGCTGGGAGCACTCACATGAGAGGGTGTGTGGTGTTTGGAAGGAGTAAAGAGAATGCCACGGACAGGGAGATGAGGCTTTTTGCATTGCTACGCTGCTGCGCCCAACAACTCTTCAATGGTCTTTGCTGGTCTTTACTTGGCAGAAATGTTCAGAGAACTTCTCGTGGTATTCCTGCTGATTCTGGCCGCTTCCACTGACTTGTGCCAATTTGGCGGAGCCTGGCAGATTCTGCTGGATTGTGCCACCACTACAGATTCCTGTTGCTGTTGGCTACTGACTGAACTGGTGGTACCCGGACAAGGCAAAGTGGAGTCGCCCTAAAGAACTACGTCTAAAAAGGTCCACATCCTGCGCCCCTATTAACCTTAGTTCTCCTCCAACCTGTGTTTGGTGGGTTGGAAGGGAGATAGAAGCATTTAAGAACCCGAAATAAAGTAGGGTTTTGAAACCTGTTGAGTTTGAGGCTAGCCTGGTCCACCACCAAAGTGACCTCCAGGATAGCTAGGGTTGTTACAGAGAAACTCTGTCTCAAAAAACCAACCAACCATAACAAAAAAAAAAAGGCAACATAAGCCAGGAGTGGTGGCACACGCCTTTAATCCAGGCAGAGGAGGCAGGGGCAGGGGCAGAGGGATTGCTGTGAATTCCAGGCCAGCCTGGTCTACAAAGTGAGTGCAGGACAGCAATGCCACACAGACTGGGGGGGGGGGGGGCAGAGGGAAGGCAACACTTTCAACCTAAGACAAATAAGCACAACTGGCGTTTCCCCCCTACACATCAAATTAGCAAAATCAGAATGCTGCAGAGCATTGGGAACCACCCGCACACACTCCACAAAGCCCTGCATCATTGACTTTGAAAAACATTCAGTAAAATGGACATGTTCACCAGCCTTACCAGTATTTCCTACAGAGAATTTACACTTCAGATGCACTTGAAAAGGGAATGTGGGACAGACATGGTAGTGCACACCTGTAACCCCAGCACTCTGTGAGGCAGAGGCAGGTTGATCACTGTGGGTTCTAGGCCAGCCTGGTCTACAAAGCAAGTCCAAAACAGCCAAGGAGACACAGTGAAACCCTGTCTTGAAAAAAAAAGGGGGGAGAGAGGTAAGGGGAACTGTGGTATTTATTCATTTGCATGGTATTTTTGACATATTAAAGACAAACAACTAATGCATGGCCCTGTTTCCGACCCTGCACAGCAGAAGACAAGAAGTGAAGACTCGGAGCACACTCGTCTCAGAGCTGCCAGTGAGTCGGCCTGTACTAACCCTTTCTCAAGGAGTGATGCTGAACACTTACCAACATCTTGCTAAGGACCCTTGTGTAAACTAAGACACAGGGCCAGTAAGTATATGCATGTTATCTACGCAGCTGTTCCTGGACCGCGATGTAGTTGCCTTCCGAGCGCGGGCGATCTTTTCACTGTACCATCACTGCATCACTCTTCTCTCTGGAGTGTGCTCGGCTACCTTCCTCACAGTGTTTGTGTTGGCTTACACTGTGCACCGCAACAGGAAGATCATTCATCTAATCCACGTGCCCCACAAAGGCCCATGTCATTCCCCTTATTAACCCCCTTCCGGCCTCTTTTGTTAAAGGGTGAGAACAACATAAAATACATTTTCAAGGGCATAGCCAACAACAACAACAAAATAAATAAAAACGGGATATTCTCAACATCCAGAAAACTCCCATGACTTACACAGGTGCTGTCGTCATTCAGGCATGATGTGGTTTACACAAACACTTTCGTGTTGGGCTGGGCATGTGGCTCAGTGGTAAAGATTTGTCCTTAGGACCCTTGAAAACAAGACTTAAAAAAAAAAAAAGTGTATTTTATTTATTTTATGTATATGAGTGCTCTATCTGCATGCAAGAAGAGGGCACCAGATCACAGTACAGATGGTTGTGGAGCTCAGGACCTCTGGAAGAGCAGATAGTGCTCTTCACAGCTGAGCCATCTCTACAGCCCCAAGGAGAGACCCTCTTCTTGAGCACACATCTCACCCTCCAGAGCAGTGAGCCTGGCCTTCCTGAGGGGAGAGTCTTAGTCTCTAGCGCAGTGTATAATTAACACAGTAAGCTCAAGTCAGCGAGGGCCAAACCGTCATGTGTTTAAACATATGAAGCCAACCCCGACTTCTTCAAAAGCATTTCCGAGGATCTGTCATTATACATACTTAGCACAACTGAAGAAAAAGTCATCCTATACCAAAAATAACTTCCAATCACTTTTATCAAGTAAATAAAAACAAAAACTTCATTTATTTGCAATTTCCAGAAGGTAAAATACACAAAGATCCAATGTCATATACAACAGATGTATAATTAACCACACACACACAAAATGAGTATGTACTGAATTTTCATGAACAAAAGTTAAAATAAATAGCAATAATAAAATTTTGGAAAAAATAACACATTCTAGTTGAGGAAAATATGATTCTTAATTATATACAGATGCACATATGTAAAGCCACCTGTTCAGATTGCACAAAACTTGGGACCAGTAAAAGCATATTTATGGCATGTGACACTATAATGCCAGGCCCCTTTGTGATGAACTCCAGGATAAAAAGCACTTACATTCATAATATAGTAAAAGGTATGCAGCACTGTTCGAGAAAGACTGCCTTTTCAGATTACATTAACCTGCAGTAACCCTACAAGGCTATACAGGAAATTTCACAAAAAGAAATCTCAACTAATTATTGCGCCCACTTTATGCTGAATCAACAGCCAAAAATGGGTTTCAAAGTAAACATGGTTGTCACTGGGCATTTTTAACACTTTAGAGATCTTTTCTTTGTCCTGGAAGACACTCTTTACTTGATGACTAGCAATCTCAGCACAAGAAAAAGCCAGACAAATGTAGCTAGCTTTGGCTTTCCTCTCTCCTATGAATAGTTACTCCAGAGACAGGAGTTTATAGAGAACAGCACTAATGCTCAATTCCCCCAGCAGAAGAGCTCCATCAGGGGTATAGTCACATTATTTCAAAATCTTTCTTAATGCTCATTTAAAGAAACCTCAGTAGCAACATGCCCATTTACTTTATGGCACAGCCCTCCATTTTGAGAAAAATACATTTTAGGGAGCCAGAAAAATTGCACAAACCGTAGTAACAACCTGAAAAGCTCTTGGTGAAAAACACCATTCTCTAGGGCAATAAAAAAATATGTGTGGGTCTAATACAAATATTTACATTCAGAACAGAAAATTGTTACGCTGCTTGACACCAGCAATTCACAGGTTATGTCAAAAGTTGTGCCCACAGCGACTGTGACACTAGAATGCAGAGTACAGTCAAGTGTCGGTTCTTCGGCCTGGCACCTGTCCCACTGAAGCTTACACTCTAAGAGCTGTGGCCAGACTCTAAGAACTGCTGATCTCACTCATTTGTTCCACCACTTGTCCTAGAATCTCATCTACTACGTCAACGTCGTAATTGACTTGCTGAAGATCCAGGTCCGGCACAATCATAGCCAGCAGCTGTCCTACGTTGACTCGAAGAGAGCGGAGCTTGAGGCTGCAAGCACAAACACCAGGGGCTGAGGTGACTCCCGCGAAACGAGCGGCTCCTCTTACAGAGCTTAGAGTGCAGAGACAAAAATCTTCCAGGAATGATAAAGAATAAAATGGAAAGCACTAACTCCCTCAAGAACTGGATTTAATTCAATAACCAATCGATTCATTAGATGCTAGGCTAAATCCAAGAAGAATGTTTCATAAAATTAATGGCTCTTGAGACAACTTGGGACGGGCAAAACACACCAATTACATGTTATTTCCAATTTCCTATCGCCTGGGAAAATAGCAATAAGCTGGCAGAAACACTCATCTAAGAACTGAAATACAGAGCTTGAATTTCACCTTCCCATTGGGAAAAATAAAATCAATTGTTCCTTAATTATAGTTTTTTGAGATAAGTCTTCTCTGTGTAGTCCTGGCTGCCCTCAAAGTCATCTGCCTGCCTCTGCCTGCGGGACGCTGGGGTTAAAGGTGTGCACCAACACAGCCTGGGGCCGTAATTATGTATAAAAGGAAAATATTCTGTGGTCAAGTACGTTTCCACAACTTTGGTTTGTAAGTTAAGCAGGCACTGTCACCTTGTAAAACTTCTCTAAATCTCTCTGCCCTAGTAGGCTTCACTGTCCAGCTGACACAGCCTAGCATCCCTGAAAGAAGCTTCAGCAACAAGCTGGTGTGTACCTAGAGTCCAAGTGAAGCTCCAGGCAGGATGAGCCGAGCCCTCGCTTCCTGCCTCGAGCGCCTGTCTCTCTTCCCTCAGTGAGAGACTGTGGCCTGCCAGTGCAAGCCAAATAAACCCTTTCCTCCCCAAGCTGCTTTTGGTCAGAGAAGCCAACTTATCCCAAGAGATAGGGGAATAATTCATGTACTGTTTAGACTTGTAGCTTTTACAGAGGTCCTGTATTCAGGTCCCAGCCCACACAGTAAACAGCTGAGACCCTGGACCAAAAAGATCACCCTAATCCCACCCAAATCTAAACAAAAACCCAAGCCTAAACACACAGCTCTAGGTTAACTGGATGCGCTAACAGTACGCTTTAAAAAAAAATTTTTATTTATTTTATGTATATGAGTGCATGTACACCTGCATGTCAGAAGAGGGCATCAGCTTACATTATAGATGGTTGTGAGCCACCACGTGGTTGCTGGGAATTGAACTCCGGAACTCTGGAAGAGCAGGCAGTGATCTTAACCTCTGAGCCATCTCTCCAGCCCCACTAACAGTATGCTTAGTTAGACAGACAGAGAGACAGAGACTGTGTCCTATGTCATAGCCAGGGTGAAATCCACTCCATTTTCAAAGATAAAGCCCATATTTCTCTTTTACCCAAATAATCCAACCCCTTTCCTGCTCCTAACTTGGCAACTTGAAGCAGCGATGCCGGGCTCCTTCCCTAAGCCTTCCCCGTCAGAAGGCCGGCTACCGACCGTGCACCCACAGCTCCAGTACCTCTCCTCATCCACGTAGCTGACGGGCTCCACAGCACTGCTTGACGTGGACACATCTGCTCCTGCCTGCTGACTTGTAGACTTCAACTGCTCGATTTCAGTTTTGAGTTCTTCACACTGCGAATGAACATGCGATTTCTCCATTTCCAATAACTGAACCTGACAAAAGATCAATTTTATCAGCAGAACATTTAGAAATACACTCCAGGGCTGGAGAAACGGCTTGGTGGTTAAGAGCACTGGCTTTTCTTCCAGAGGTCCTGAGTTTAATTCCCAGTTACCACATGGTGGCTCACAACCATCTATAATGAGATCTGATGCCCTTTTCTGACATGTAGGCGTACATGCAGATAATGCACTCATATAAATAAAATAAAAAATAGAAATACACTCCAAGCGCAAGTTTAGGCTAAGAAATGTAAGACACCCTGATGAAATTATCAGCTGCCAAAGCACACTGGACACAGACAGGCTTGTTGCTCTTTTCTCGCAGGCCTGGAGATACAGGGCCTGGCCCATACAGCAAGCCTTTACTGTGCTATATCCCAGCCTCCAATAACTTCCCCTTAAACACATTTCCCTATCGTTTTATAGTGAGGAGCCAAGTGTTAATTACCATGTGACAAGCTAGAAAATAAACACCAAGACGCTAATGCTCGCATCTTAAGCGGCTCATTTCATCCCCTTCATGATTAAAGTTATAGCAAAAGCTTGCATAACTTGCTTCTGTTTTGTCATTTAACACAAGATAACCTAGCATTAAGAGTGTTGGGGCTGGAGAGATGGCTCAGCAGAATAGAGCACTACTATTCAGAGAACCTGCATTCAGTCCTCAACACCCACACAGCAGCTCAACTGTAATTCCTGTTTTAGGGGACCCAACACCCTCACACAGACATACACAGTCAAAACACCAATGTACATAAAATAAAAATAAGTACATTATTTTTTAAAATGTGTGTATACAAGGCTGAAGAGACAGGTCATTAGTTAAGAGCACTGGCTGCTCTTTCAGAGGGTCTTGCCACTACTGCAGTTCCAGTTCCAGGGAACCCTCACCCTCTTCTGGCAATAAGACACAGATGGATATCACACACACACACACACACACACACACACACACACACACACACACACACACACACACACACACACACACACACACACTATACATATATAGGAAAACACCTATATACATAAAATAAAAATTTTAAATCTGTAACTTTATACTGGGTGTAGTGGCACACACATTTATTCCCAGTACTCAGGAGGTAGAGGCAGGTGGGTCTCCCTGGGGTTGTGGCCAACCAGGTCTACAGATCAAGTGCCAGTCCAGCCAGAGCTACATTTAAGAACTATCTTAAAAACAAAACACTTTGCAAATTTGAAGCAGTGAGCCACGTGCACAGGCCACTGCTCATCTCCTGATATCTAATATTTCCTCCTGAACAGTGAGGACATTTCCCAGGCACCATCAGCCCGACAGAATACAGACAATTCTTCTTTCCTTAGCGTGGGGGTGCTATCTCAGGTCACAGCTGTGCTAAGAACAAGCCCGCCACCCGGGAGGAGCCTGGCTCAACTGTGGAGCTGCCACTGTATCTGGGCTCTGCCTTCCGTACAATGAGGACACTACTGGCTGCTGCCTCATAAGATGGTAAAGGTGTGTGGGTTTCACATGTCAAGTTCTGACTACACAGAGTAAAAGCTACTCACTCTCCAGCAACATCCTGTTCACGACAGGGCATTCACAACACCCAGCCTTTGCCCATTATTTTTAGTGCCTTTTTTTTTTTTTTGGGAATGGCACTGGGAGGAGTGCCAAGGAAGGGACGTGGATCTTATGTAGCCCAGGCTAGCCTTTAACTTACCGTGTATCAAAGATGACCTAAAACTCCTAATCTTTGACTCTGTATTCCAAGGGCTGAAATTATAGGTATTTATAATCACACCTGGATTAATATGTATCATTTGCTTATTCATGTATGTATGTGTGTATGTATGTATGTACGTGCGTGGGGGCCAGAGGGTGGCATCCGGTGTTTTCCCCGATTACCGACTCTCTACTTTCGTTTACGGAGGCAGCCCTCTCTTAATGGCCCTGAGCTTATAATGTCTACCGCTGCCTCATGAGCAGATTACAGTGAGTTGCTACAGCCAAAGGATCTCAACTCCAGTGCCCACGCCCACAAGGCAAAGGCTTTCTTCTTGGAGGCAGCTCATCCATCCCTATTTTAGACATTTAAAAAAAATTTGTGCTTCTTGCCGGGAGTGGTGGTGCATGCCTTTAATCCCAGCACTCGGGAGACGGAGGCAGGTGGATCACTGTGAGTTCGAGGCCAGCTTGGTCTGCAAAATGAGTCTAGGACAATCAAGGCTACAGAGAAACTCTGTCTTGGGGGCTGGGGGTGGGGGTGAGGGGGAGAATTGTACTTCTTAAAAAAAAAAAAAAAAAAGATTTACTTATGTATATAAGCACTCTTGCAGGTCTGTCTGCATGCCAGAAGAGGACACCAGATTCTATTATAGATGGTTGAGAGCCACCATATTGCTAGGAATTGATCTCAGGACCTTGGGAAGAGGAGTCAGTGCTTTTAACCTTTGAGCCATCTCTCCAGCCTCACATTTTTTATTCTTTTTTTTTTTTTAATTTCTTTATTTATTATGTATACAATATCCTGCCTGCAAGCCAGAAGAGGACACCAGATCTCATGTCTAAAATAGGGCTGGAGAGACGGCTCAAGGGTTAAGAGCACTGATTGCTCATCCAAAGGTCCTGAGTTCAATTCCTAGCAACATGGTGGCTCTCAACCATCTGTAATGTGACCTAATGCCCTCTTCTGTCATAGAGGCAGAGCACTGTGCATATAATAAATAAACCAATCTTTAAAAAAAAAAACAGAAGAATAAAAAATGCTTCTGCATATCCTTCATCGCCTCCAGGCAGCCCACTTCCTGCTAAGAACCAAAGCAGTAAGAGGCGTTCAATAAGCACAATTGTTATTAAATCAAGTGCGTGCCAGCCTGCCCTGTGTTGGATGGTGACTGCTGGCAACTCACCTCACTCTTGTACTGGTCCCGCTCCACCGCGCACCTGTCCAGCTGTCTAAACACATCATCGAGCTGCACGGCCATGTCATCCACTTCGCTCTTGTTCTCAGTCCCAGAACACTGGCTGCATTCAGCCTTCACGTGCTGCAGAGTGCTGCACTGTTTCTTCAGCCTTTCTATTTCTTCCAGAGCTTGCTGATACTGACATGCCACATGGTCTGGGCTTTCAGATTTACCATTAACACTTTCGAGTACAAACACGGCATCGGTTTCAGTCGACTGGTGGCAAGTCTCCTTTTTCATGTACTTGTCATTCATCTCCACTATCCTTTGCTCTAACACTTTTATCTCATCAGTAAACACGTCACACTGTCTCTTGTATTCATCTCTTTCTTGAGTGACCAAAAGCAGCTCACTTCTCAGTTCCTGTAACTGACGGCCAGCATCTTCTGCCTTACCCAAGGTCTCCTGCACCTTTGCCTCAGCGTTTGCACAGGACAGTGTGGCTCTATCATTCACTGCACCCATCTCATCTTCAACAATCTCTTCCTTTTTAACAATTAGGCCTGGTGCTTCAGTCTGAGTGGAGACAGCAGTGGCCTGGTCACACCTGGAGGTACACGTGCTTGTTGACCGGGCCTGGACACAAGGTTCAGGGCTGTCCAGGAGCTCAACCTCAATACCGCTCTGCTCCCTGTGGCTCTGCTCTGACTTAACTTCAATATCAAGATCTACTGCGGGTTTGGGTGTACTATTTTCTTCTAAAATGATGACATCTTCATCGTCATCATCATCATTTCTGTACGATGAATTTTCAAATGAAGGATTACTTAATTTCTGAGTCTTTGAATTCAGAATTGTTGAATGAGTACTAAGCTTTCGCTTCAGGCTGAAAGAAATTATTATATATAAAACGTAAGTTTGCAAAGCATGGGAAAGACAAAATACCAAAGTTCTTGTTTCTGTGACAAGTATGTAAAAGCGATTGCATGAAGGACTGAGGGCGCAGCAAGGGAAGCCGCGCGTCCTCACATCTTAGCAAAACAGGCAGAAATGGGGCCTTGGCAGCCCGAGCTGACCCCAGTGAGGCAGCACTGCTGCAGTACCAGCCTTCTGAAGCAGCACCGTAAGGACCAAGGACACAAACACACAGACTCGGTGGGGAGAATTCACACTCAAATCATTCTAACAAAGGCTCTGTGCTGACAACTCTCTCTCTCTCCAAAGTCTAAGAAATGCCCATGCTGACTTTTCATTATCACACTATTCAGTGCTGGCACTGAGCTGAAGCGAAACCATTCTCCTTTTACAACTTGTGACTACTAAGATATCTATCTACCGCCCCCCCCTCCCTCTCTCTCCCTCTCTCTCTCTCTCGCCTGCGTGACCTGCCTGTCCACCCTGTCGGACATCTCTTCACAGGTGGTTTCCAGGACTATAATAAACACTAGCCCCAGGCAGAAGGCCGCTTGAGAGCCTTTCTTGAAGTTGTGAGGAATGGCAAAGACATTTTCATCTGACCACAATTCCCTACAGTGACAAAAGGCAAATAGTATTCTCTAGTATTTTGTGCTGGGGTTAGGCTGACCCAAGATTTTCCCTGAGGCACTGACGTATTGAGAAGTAACATAGTTCCTGGTCTAAAACCAGGAGCATGCTTAGGGCCAGAGCCTTGGGAACTTGTGGATCTGGAGAACCCAACTCTTCCCACCACACAAGGCTATGGCTATCAGTCCCCAAGCTGCTGTGCACTGAGCCTGTGATGGTCTTGAGATACCATGTGTGCGTCCTCTTTGTGTAACACCGTCTGGACAGCTCCCTGCTGGCTCTGTCCCACCCTCCCTGTCAGGAAAACTTATACTTCTAAATGACCTTGCTCAGCAGAAGACAGAGCTTGTGTAAGACCTCCCAACCTCAGCTTCCCTTTCTTCTTCTTCTTCTTCCCATCTGCTGTCCACCTCCTGCAAAGGACACCATCACCAAGAACAACCTGCTGGTCCAGGTCAGTTTCATATAAGATAACTGTCCTGAGGCTGGGGAGATAGCTTAGGAGGTGAGAACACTTGCTGTGTAACAGGGAGGACCTGAGCAGGTGTCTGCAACGGCAGCCCTGGAGGGTGGAGACAGACAGATGTACAAAGTCATTGACCAGCCATCCGAAACAGTGAGACTCAAACGCAGCAGGAGACCTCACTTAGGGCACCATGTGGACAGGGGTATAGTGGGATACCTGATGTCTTCTCTGGCCTCTAAATGTGTGTGGACATGTACACACCTGTGTGAAAACAGCCTCACTGTTGGAGAATTTTTTTTTAACTTAAAAAAAAATATATTTATTATAATATACACACAAACACACATATATATGTGTATACACACATACACACACGCTATCTGCATGTACACCTGCAGGCCAGAAGAGGGCCCCAGATTTCACGATAGATGGCTGTGAGCCACCATGTGGTTGCTGGGAATTGAACCCAGGACCTCTGGAAGAGCAGACAGTGCTCTTAACTGCTGAGCCATCTCTCCAGCCCGTTGCAGGATATTTGATTCCACTGTGAGCCCTGAGATTGGGAACTGTTTTCTGTGGTTGAGCCTTAACACAAACCTTTAATCCAAGAACTTTGTTTATTGTAAGCAGGTGATTAAGGTGTGGTTCAACCAGGCCAAGCACAAATCTTTAATCAAAGGGCTTTCTGTATACAAGATTTAATAAAGCTAACCCAAGGACAAGAGGCGGCACAAGAAACCAGCAGACGGGTTACAGAGCAGAAGAGACTTAGAGTTAGAGGGTATTTGAGGTAGCCTGTAGGAGTAGGAAGAACTTCTGGCTGTTCAGCTCTTGAGCTCCTTGGCCTTTGAGCTAGCAAGCCTTTGACCTTGGGGTTTTTGACCTTTTCCTCCTGGGCTGTCAGCTGAGCTTGTGAGCCTTTCTTTTGGGCCTTTTCCATTAGGGTGTGAGCTGAGTAGGAAGGTCAGCTGGGTACTTTTCTGCCTCTCTGAGCTAGAAGGTTTTTCACCCAGCATCTGGTTCCTGAGTCTTTATTGGTAAAATAAAACAATTTTCTTTATTTTTCCTTGTGGTCAGAACCCATGGCTTTGTGCAGACTAGGCAGGCACTCCACCAATTGAGCTATATCATCAAGGCCTATAGTTACTAAATTTTCAGTTTCCTAGTATATTTATTATTTATCTATTATTAACTTATTTATACTGTATGGGGTGGTTAAGTACACAGATGTACAGTGGTCTGCCGACATTGTTAGGCCTGGCAAGTGCCTTTATTCAGCTACCTCTCCAGCACGTACTTTAACTCATCTGTGTTTCCGTGGCCAGGGCCTCCTGTCTCCTCCAGCTGGTCTTGAATGTGCTATGTGTACAAGAACGGCCTTGCGCTGCGGCCCTCCTCCTCCTCCATCTCCTGACAACGGCGGCTTCAAGGCCTCACCCAGTTTTTTACAGTCCCAAGGATAACCCAGAGCTTTCATGCATGGTGGCCACCACCCTAATAACCAAGCTCATCCCAGTTCCACTTTTAGAATGGGAAGGCTATTCCACCTCTCAAAAGGCATGGTCCCTTACCTCCCAGTGTCTTGTCTCAATGTTTCTCCTAATAAACAGACCCCAATGTCATGGTGTTTTATAAGAACAGGAAAAATAACTAAGACAGACACTGGTCATTATAAAAGCAGTGACTTTTATACTATCGACTCTTAAAGGCCCTCAGACCTTAGCACAACTGACACCATGCTATAGGCACCATTCTGATCTTAAAACCTAGCACGCAGGCCCCAACACCTGCCAACATGGAAACAAAGCGCTACTCCACCAAAGCCCAGACCCATAGTCCTAGGACCCAGGGAAGTCCCTAAAAGCACTAACTGTAGCATTGGCTTCTGTAGTTCTGCTAACTGAAGTGTATGGACCAGGAGTGGGTTCTGTGCCTGGTGTACAATAAGGAGGTGCTTCCACCACTCATCTACAGACTCGGGCCTGCTGTGCTTCTAGCTTGAGATGGCTGTGTAAGAACCTAAACTCAGGCCAGGCACGGCGGCGCACGCCTGTAATCCCAGCAAAGGCAGGCAGATCTATGAATACTAGGCCAGCCTGTTCTACAAATCGAGTCCAGGAGAACCAAGGCTACACAGAGAAACCCTGTCTCAGGGGTGGGAGTGGGGGACACGACACCCAGGGGGAGGAGTAGAGCCTAGAATTCCCACTTTATAGCTCCAAACCGACCTTGAACAAACAAACTAACCACCCAAGGAGCTAGCAAGAGATAGAGAGCTGATCAAACCATATAACACCTCGAGTGCACGATTTCCAGTAAGTGCTAGTATACCCACTCAACTGATATCCTCTTAGCTAATTTAAGTATGTGGTATTTAGATAGAAGGTAGGGATAATCCTTGAGACGGTCTCATCCGTGTGCACTGTCACTTCTCAAAACTGCATCCCTGCTGCAGAAGAGGTACATGGCACTCCATCCGTGCTCTACAAAAACCCTTCATGTCACCACTAACCTGTTGCTCTCAGGCTCAGACTGTGGTGGGGCAAGGTGGTTATTTATAGGCCGTGTTACAAAGGGACTCCTGAGTTCTGGAAGACGTGGCCTCGGAGCACTCTCCTTCGCAGGAGAAAAGCTCTGACGTGAAATACTGGTCTGATATAACACCTCATGATTAATCTGTCGGAGAAAAAAAAGTGGATTTTAGAGGAACTATTTTTTCGTCTTGGTTTTTCAAGACAGGGTTTCTCTGTGTAGCGCCTTGGCTGTCCTGGACTCACTTTGTAGACCAGGCTGGCCTCGACTGACTTACAGCGATCTACATTACAGGCCTATACCAACACACCTGGCTTAGAGAAACTATTTTGATGTAACATTTACCAAACTCAAGATACATGCCAACTGTTTTCTTTTCACCCAGAAGACATGAGAATTAACCTAAGCGTGTGTATCTCTTCTGCTAAGCAGGGGCGGGCAAAGGCACCAGTGAGCTTGTCCAGTCTGCAATACAGCTTCACATCTTTACTTATCATTCCCACATACAGTTTTGTGTGGGCGTGTGTGCATGCTAGTGTGTGTGCATACAGACTCAAGCTGTGAAAGGCAGCAAGCAGTCAATGCTAGCTCTCTTCCTCACTTACTCTCCACCTCATGTTTTGAGATGGGGTCTTACTGAACCTGAAGCCCATTTGGCTAGAATGGCTAGGCAATAAACTTCTGGGATCCACCTGTCTCACTCAGCCTTCCAAGTCCTGGGACTACGCACGCACGCTCACTCACTACGAGCATGGGTCCTGGGGTCTGAGCCTCCAAGTCATGGGTACACACACACACACTCACTACAAGCATGGGTGCTAGAGTCTGAGCCTCCAAGTCCTGGGACTACCTACACACCTACACACACCTACACACACACACACACACACACACACTGAGCATGGGTGTGAGCATGGGGTCTGAGCTTCCAAGCATACATACCCTAGGGCAGATGGAAGCCTCCTGCCCAAAAAATACTGCCCACCCTACCCACAGCTTCTCAAGCAGCTGCCTCTACCTCAGGACTCCTATGTCAGCCTCCTCAGTGCTAAGCAAATAGGTGTGTGAAAACCCACATCCCGCTCTCTAGTCACATGACTCTTTTAGAGCCGATCTCAGCTTCCTATACACAAATGGGGTGGAGCCATCCACCAGAGTAAAGCTAACCTACTAAGAGCTAACCCTTAAGAGAGAGCCCACGGGACTGAAGAGATGACTCGGAGCCCTGGCTGCTCTTCCAGGACTGTGGTTCTACTGCCAGCACCCACAGGACAGCTCCCAACCATCTGTAGCTCCAGGTCCAGAGGATCTGGCAACACTCACACAGACACGCATGTAAGCAAAACACCAATGCACATTAAGATAAAAAGGAATCTTTAAAAAAGAAAAGATCTGGGCCTGGTGGCACACACCTTTAATCTGGCACTCTGGAGGCAGAAGCCAGCCTGATCTACAAAGTAAGTCCAGGACAGCCAAGGTTACACAGAGAAACCTTGTCTCCGAAAAACAAAAAGAAGAAATAAAGAAAGAAAGGAAGGAAGGAAGTGTCTCTCCCCTAGTAGCCATCAACTGTCAACATGGCTCCCCCTGCATGCTGCAGTGCAGAAGACTCTAATCTTGTGTAGGGAGTCACTAGTGCTGTGGCTCTGTTCTCTCCACACCGCTGGTCCTAACAGTCTTGTCTTCAGCCCTTCCCCACTGTTTAGTCAACTTTAGGGGAATGGGTATGATACCCATGTCCCATTTATGGGTGTGCACACCATAGGCATTCACTGTCTTTTTTTCAGCCAGTGTTGAATTTCTGACAAGATTCTTTTTTTTTTAAGTACAGTGCTCTGTCTGCATATACACTGGCAGGCCAGAAGAGGGCACCAGATCTCACTATAGATGGTTGTGAGCCACCACGTGGTTGCTGGGAACTGAACTCTGGACCTCTGGAATAGCATGCAGTGCTCTTAACCACTAAGCCATCTCACCAGCCCTCTGACAAGATTTTTAAAAGGCTGCCTTACCTCAGTAATATCCCACCAAATATTAACTCAACAGTCTGAAAAGGCTGTTGGGCTAGGAAGACTCGGGGAAGAGAGCAAGAACAGATGCCCCTCACCCCCAGAAGTAAATTCAACGAGTTCCTTTAAACTGGTTATAAAAGTCCAAAACTTTAAAATTCAGCATCATTTAAACCAAGCACTTCTAAAAATTAAGACATATAAAATGGAAGGATTCATTACCCGAGGAATCATTTCCAGCTGTCTGATCCTGTACTTCTCCTTGCTGCTTTAAAAGAAAGGTAAAAATGAACATCTTGATATTTACACTATTATTATTTCACAATCCCATTTTCATTTTGTTTTTTGTTTTTCAAAACAGAGTTTCTCTGTGTAGCCCTGGCTGTCCTGGACTGCCTTTGTAGACCAGGCTGGCCTTCTTGAACTCAGAGATCTGCCTACCTCTGCTTCCTGAGAGCTGGGATTACAGGTGAGTGCTATCATGCAGGGCTGAACTTTTTTTATTTTTATTTTTTTGGTTTTTCGAGACAGGGTTTCTCTGTGTAGCCTTGGCCATCCTGGACTCACTTTGTAGACCAGGCTGGCCTCGAACTCACAGCGATCCACCTGCCTCTGCCTCCCGAGTGCTGGGATTAAAGGTGTGGCCACCACGCCCGGCTCTGAAATTTTTTTATAATGCTATTACTTCAGGGATCTTCTTGGGGCATCCAGGCCTAAGCAAACTCACGGTATAATTGGTGCAAGGTCAAGAGAGACAATACCAAACCTGAATGGCCAGAAGAATAGGTTACAGATTCAAGATCTCCTTTTATTATGCCCTTTAGGGATTTCTGAAAATGCAGTTAAAGATAGGGGGGTTGTGGGACTGGAAGAACCCCACATGGCAGCTCACAACTGTCCTGCTCCAGGGGATCTGACACTCTCACACAGACAAACATGCAGGCAAAAAAATACAAATAAATAAATTATTTTTTAAAAAAGGAGGGTTGTAGAGGGCACACCTCTGAAGGAATAGGATTCAGTAAGTAAGATGGATTGACTGAAATAAAACTTACCTACTTTCTAGTGTAGATGATGAAACAATACAGTAAAAGGAGTTAGGTGTTAGTATTTGCTATTCACAAAAAGACCAGCTCAGATATTTACTCTTTGTCTGGAGTGGCTTAAAACTGCAAATGCCAGGCTGGAGAGATGGTTAAGATGTTAAGGGCACTGGCTGTTCTTCCAGAGGTCCTGAGTTCAGTTCCCAGCAACCACATGGTGGCTCACAACCGTCTGTAATGAGATCTGGTGCTCTTTTCTGGTGTGTAGGCACACATGCAGATAGAATATGATACAAAATAACAAATAAATCTTCATAAAAAAACAAAACAAAACAAAACAAAAACACTGCAAATACTGTCAGCCTAAAAGCAAGCTGTGACATAATAAATGTGTTTACTTTGGAGGAGACACTCTTTAGATTCTTTAAATTGGAATTACAAGACTGTGTGTCATGTCCAAGGAAGCCAGAAAAGGATGCTGGGTCTGCTAAGACTGTCGCTCCAGGTGGCTGTGAGCTACCACAGGGTGCGGGATCAAGCCGAGGTCCTCCGGGAGAAGAGCCCCTGATCTCAGGCTCATCAACGTCTCGGGGTTAACATACACGCCGCCTTTTCTGCCGAGATGTCGGCTCATACAGGCGTGCCTATTACAGCTCATCTGACTTTGAAGCCCAAATTCCTCTTGGTGAAATTGGTGAAGCCGCACCCACAGCATAAGCTGAGACAACAGCAGCATTCCCTGCTGTGTCCGCCACACCCGCCCAGTCACACCTGTGCTGCTCCACATAGGACACCAGAGGCAAAGTACCACTCACAGCTTGTCACCACACTCACAAACAACACTCACATCTTTTTGTAGGTTTTTTCATAAGTAGGATGTACCAAATCCTCATCTTCAGGCTCTTCTGGAACTTCACAATTTCTAGACAGAAAGATCACATGGGAGTAACACATCACCAGTCCTGTTCAAACACCTCCAGCAGCACGTCTGCCTTTGCAGAAAGGGCCCTGCCAGCTGTAAGGTACCTGAACTGTGGGTCAGGGTTATTGGAGCAGTACCATTTTTCTGGAAGTTGATCGATGCCATCTGGTAACTTTCGCCATTTTAGACAAGCATCACACTGAACCCATGTCTGGTCAGGACGCTTCCTTCAACAAAAGAATAACAGCACATTAAAATGGAGCTTTCAACTCTGAAGTATTTCATTTACTTTCTAAGTTGTTTCCACAATAAGTATCTGCTCATTTCCAATCCTGAAAACTGTGTGACTGAACTACATTTACTGTATATAAAATTAAGTTTTTAAATTTTGGTAATTTTCAAGAGCTCATGGTCACACAGTAATTTGAATATAACAATTCAAGTATCTTCTTTAATCCTAGCACTTGGAAGGCAGAAGATGTCTGGAAGTTCCAGGCTCCCCAGGGCTATAGTGAGGCCTTGTCTTTAAAAGGGATGGTCGGGTAGTGGTGGTATACTCTTTTAATCCCAGCATTTGGGAAACAGAGACAGGTGGATCTGAGTTTGAGGCCAACCTTGTCTATAGAGAAAGTTCTAGGACAGCCATGGCAACGAGACAAACCGCCTCGAAAAATGAAAGATGGGTAGTGAAAGAGACACTTGTCTTAGGAAGAATTTATGTACAGCTAGAGGATAACTCAGTGGATAAGCGCACTTGCTACTTTCTAAAGGACCCAGGTACAAGTCGCCGTACACACTTGGTAACTCATAACCACCTGTAACTCCAGTTCCAGGGGATCCAAGGACCAGGTAGACACCAGACACCCATGGGGTACAGACATACACACAAGCAATACACCTGTATACTTAAGAAATAAATTATGAAGACTCATTTTATAAGATTTTCTCTTTGAGGCAGGGTCTCAGGCATACCTAGCCTTGGTTGACCAGGAACTCAGCTATGCTGACCAGGCTGGCCTCCAACGTAAAGAGATCCACCTTCCTCAGCCTCCTGAATAGTGGATTAAAGGTGTGTGTCAGCATGCCCAGTCTCAGTCTCCTGAGTGCTGGATCACACACCTGAGCCACTAATAACTTCTTTTTTGTCTGTGTAAGTTTGCGGGCATGCTTGTTTGTATGTGCACATGTGCTTGTGGAAGCCAGAGGTTACCTCTAGTATCTTTCACTAGCAACACTATAACGGTATTTTGTTCTCTCACTGGCCAGGAACTTACCACACAGCAAGGCTGACTGGCCAGGCAGCCCCAGCAGGGATTACAAGTGCACGACCCTCCACCCAGCCATTTCACCAGGGTTCTAGGATCAAACTCAGATCTGCATATTTGCCAGCATGCACTTTATTGACTGACTATGTCTCTATTCCCTCTGTAGCAACTTTTTCAGTGCAGTTTTAAAACAGTGGGGTATGGGCGAAGCATGGGGCACACGCCTTTAATCCCAGCACTTAGGTGGCAAAGGCAGAGGAGTCCACTTACTGAGTCTGTGGCAAACCACACAAACAAGAGCATGCTTCCACAACAGTGGGCCTGGAAGAGGTACTCTGTATAAATAAGGCCTTATTACCGTAAAACTTCAAAGAAACTCTAGATTTACCAAGTAAGAGGTAAAACTAACCTAACAATCCTAGTTTCATAAGATCATGGAATTCACTTTGTGAACTGATTAACTTTCATGCTTATAAAGGCACAGGCATGGTACCTTGGCTCTCACTGCCTATCACAACATAGAGATTTTATTCACTGCACCTTTACAGAATTGTTAGTGTGTGCTACATGTGCTAATCATACTGTCCAGTCCTTCTCCTTTTTAAAATTTAATTTCTTGTTTCACTTTATGTATGTGAGAGCTTTGCCTGCATGCATGTCTGTGCACCATGTGAGTGGCTGGTACCTAGGGAGGAGAGAAGAGGGCTCAGGTTCCCTGGTTCTAGGGAGGAGAGAAGAGGGCTCAGGGTTTCCTGGTACTAGGGAGGAGAGAAGAGGGCTCAGGGTTCCCTGGTCCTAGGGAGGAGAGAAGAGGGCTCAGGGTTCCCTGGTCCTGGGAGTGAAATCTGGGTCTTCTGAACAGCTCTTAGCCACTAAGCAACCTCTCCAGTTCCAGGGCACCCAATACCTTCCTCTAGTCTCTGTGTGTACCAGGCACAGACATGGAGCACAAAACATAGTGTAGGTAAATATCCATACACACGAAGTGGAAAAGAAAAAGAAAAGGGCAAGATGAAACAAAGAGCTCATTAGCTTGGAGTGTGTGGATTCTTTTTTAGAATGAGCCCGGAGTCTATGGAAGGCCACAGCAGCATCACCATCTCTAACAGTCCCTCAGGACTCAGGACTCGGTACTTAGTACTCAGTACTTACTGTATGTCTTCAACAGGCAAATTTAGAGGGTATTCTGCATTTTTTTTCACTTTCATTTCATTCCAATAATCATTCAGCTTCTCTCCTAGTGCCAGTATTGTAAGCCTTAAAAAAAAATTATGACATTAATTCAAGGAAAAAGAAATCAATTCAAGATCAATTTTTTAAAAAGTAAACATAAAACAAAAATTATTCAGTAATGATTATAAGAATATTGTGAGCTAGGCATGCGGCGCACACCTTTAATCCCAGCACTTGGGAAGCAGAAGCAGGTGGGTCTCTGTGAGTTCAAGGCCAGGACAGCCAAGGCTACACAGAGAGACCCTGTCTGGAAAAACCAAAAAGGAAGGGGGGGAAAAAAAAGAGAGAGAGAAAGAGAGAATGACAGAAAGAAGGAAAGAGAAAATGGAAGGAAGGAAGGAGTATTGTGAGCAGAAAGGTTGTTCCCTGTCCCCAACTGTATGGCTAATACATAATACTCACATATGCTCATTTTCTTCCTGTAACAGTCACTGGAAGTCCCTAGACTACCCAGGAAGACAGGAGGGGGGATGACATGATAGGGACCACAGGGCAGGACAGAAAGGGGATGGGGTGCCCTACAGGCATAGCTTAGAAATAGTGTTCTTGTTTAGTATGTCTGATGTAACAACTCTCATTCACTTGTTTCAATTGTCTCTGAGGTTTACTGCCTCTGTCTGCTAGGCAAGGCCCAGTCCTGGAAGTGTCCAGCCTCCTTACAATCTAACCCAGGCCTAGAATGTTTTAGACTCGGAGACTTAACTGCTGCTTAATGAGCTCACCCTTACTTGTTCTTTCTGAGCCTGGCTGGTTCAACTCAGCTGTTCTGGCTCATGCTCCTATCCCAGCTGATTTAGTTAATCTGGCTTCCCTCTTGGCCCGGAATTGCTCTGCTTGGCCTCAAACTGCCTCAGTCATCTGCTCTAATCTTCTGGCTCCTTCTCTGGCTCCTTCTCTGGCTCCTTCTGCTTTCTGTGTCTACCTTGTTCCCTCATTCAGCCTCTCTCTAAAAACTCTCCAGGTAAAAGTGCCTCCTCTCTCACCCTCTGTCTTGCTCCCTTACGTCGCTTCCCTTCCTTTCCTCTCTGTTCTCATGAGAGTTGGGCGTATCCTATTCTGTCAAATCTTTCTGACTTGTTACTTTTCCTGCCGTTCAATTAAGATATCACTTTCAAACATGGGTGCTTCCTTCTAAAAATCAACTCTACCTTCATCGTTTGGGATTAAAAGTGTGTGCCACCACTGGACCTAAGCTTTTCTTTACCTGATACTTGCTCTATACCAGGCTGGCCTTGAACTCAGATCTGTCTCCTTGTATTCCAGCCGGATCACACAGACTTAGGTCTTTGGATGTGATCACTTGCCAGAGCAGCCATGTTCTGAATGAACGTTCCTCTACAAAGAACAGCACAGTAGGTCTCAGCTGACATATAGGAGTTTTTGAGACAGGTCTTTCTACACAGTCCTGGCTGTGCAAGAATTTACTATGTAGACCAGACTAGCCCTGAGCTCACAGAGATTTGGCCACCTCTGCCTCCTGAATGCTGTACAACCATGCCCAGCCAACACCAGATCTTAAAGTCATTGTGACATTCAGAATTTAAAATAAAGCTTCTTTAAAAGCTGGATCTTCAGCCTGGCAGCATGGCGCACACCTTTAATGCCAGCACTAGAAGGTAGAGACAGGCAGCTCTCTGTAAGTTCAAGGGCAGCCTGGTCAACAGAGCTATACAGAGAAACCCTGTCTCAAAAAAATAAATTAAAATAAAATAAACAAACAACCAACAAGTAGACCTTACACAGAGATGGCGGGTTACCAGTAGAGACAACTATTGCCCTGCAAGCTACTCCACGCAGTTCCCTGAGACCTCACTTCACTGCCCACAGAAGGCCCTCTATACAAGCACAGTGATGCCCAGGTGACAAGTCACCTTCCTTCCTGACCTGTCACATCTGTCCAGCACTTTTTATCATCATTTGCATGCCTCAGGCTATACAACCATGTTCATTTCCCCTGAGAATATGCCCAGGGTGGGGTCAAAGCTGGAGGGTATGTATTAATATACAGCTTTACTTAGTAGACCACTTGTTTTCACAGAACAGCCCATAATTTCCACAGCTATCAGTAATTTAAGGACACCAATCCCTTTACAATCTGCTAACGTCTACCAGGTCCTTTTCATTTCAGAGGTATTTAATTTAGGTCTATGCTACCAGCGTGTTTGTCCTGTATGACACCAGCCTAGCTGGGTGCAGTATAGTCAGTGGCAGAGCAGCAGCCCTGCACGTTGGAGCCTTTGAGTTCTAGCTCCAGCACGGCCACAGGCAGCACTTCCCACTGTGCTATCCAGGTGCAGCCTGCAGCTCCAGCACGGCCACAGGCAGCACTCTCCTACTCTGCAATCCCGTACCCTCTAAATACACCCTATGATCAGATGCACAAAAGGCTGTGACCACGTAGATCCTCCATCATTCCACTAAGACAGACTTCCTAGTTACTATAGGGTTAGTGTGATCTAAAAGCAAAGCATAAAGATTCAAAGTCAGTCCACCTGTTTCTTCTGCAGGGACTGTCTTAGGTGACTCTGGTTGACTTGCTGGCAAGAATATAAAACAGGCCTATACGTAAGTAGGTAAATAAATGATTTATTTACATCTTAAATTCCATTCCAACATTTTATGCTTTAGTTTATAGGTCTTCGTATTTTCAGATCACAAACTCCCCAGAAAGGTGATTTTTTTTCCCCCTTTATAATTAGGTTGGTTTTTTAAAGTTAGGGCCTCACACCTCAGCTTCTCTATTACTGGGATTACAGGTGTGAGTCACTAGCCCAGCTAATTGTTACTTTTCTTTCCAGCCCTTTAATTTTTTTTTCATTTATTTATTTGTTTGTTTTGTTTCATTTGAGACAGTTTTTTTCTGTGTAGCCCTGGCTAGTCTCAAACTTAGAAGGAGTGCAGCACTGTTCCCAGCTTCTTAGCCTTGTGCATCCTAGGATGTGTGGGTGGACACATGTGCTGACATCAGAGGACAACTTCCAGGAAGAGTTCTCTCTTCCCAACTCTAACATGGGTCTGGGTGTCAGGCTTGTGCAGCAAGCATGTCACCCCGGAGCCACTTGCCAGCCACGAGTCCTCTCACTCCCTTTCCCTGGATATACTAGATATTGCCTCAGGGACAGTGGTGAGCAGCTAAGATTCTTATTCCTTCTCGCTCTTAGAGGAAACATGCCAATAATTAACATATAGAAATGATACTCACTTTTAAATATTCTTTTACAAATTCTCTCTGCTTAGCATACCCTTTAATTGGTGGTTATAAAGGTTCTTTAAAAACTTCACAAATGGGCCAGGCAGTGATGGCGCATGCCTTTAATCCCAGCACTCGGGAGGCAGAGGCAGGTGGATCTCTGTGAGGCCAGCCTGGTCTACAAAGTGAGTCCAGGACACCCAAGGCTACACAGAGAAACCCTGTCTCGAAAAACAAAAAACAAAACCTCACAAACGGGTGCTGAGTGTGGAGCAGACACTTAGGTCACAGCCCTCGGGAGGCAGAGGCCAGGCCAGTCTGTATGGCAAGCAGACGGCTGAACAGTGAGGCTCCGTTACAAAAAAGGCTGGAGGGCAATCTCAGGGTTAGGAGGACTGCTTTTTTTTTTTTTTTTTTTTTTTTTTTTTTTTAAAAAATTTTTATTAATTGATTCAAATTACAACTCAATTGTTATCCCATCCCTTGTATCCTCCCATTCCTCCCTTTCTCCCTCTTGCATCCTATTCCCCTCCCCTAGGTCTGTGACAGAAGGGGACCTCCTCCCCCACTATATGGTCACAGCCTATCAAGTCTCATCTTGGTAGCCTGTTTATTCTTTCTTTGACTGCCACCAGGCCTCCCCACCAAGAGGAGGTGGTCAAATATGGGGCACCAGAGTTCATGTCTAAGTCAGTCCGGAGCACTGCTTTTTAAAGGAGACCCAGGTTTGATTCTTGGCACTGATATGGTGACTCACAATCATTTCTAACTCTAGCTCCAGGAGAGTCAAGGCCACCTCCAGGCTTCCACAGGCATTAGACACACAAGTGGTACGTAGATACCTGGCCAGCCTGTTCTACACAGCGAGCTCCAGAACAGCAGTACTAAAGAGACTCTGTCTCAAAAATCAATCAAACAACAGCTGAGAGAGGAGAGCCGTCTAAGCCTTTTGACATCAGATATAAACAGGATCTGGAGTGTGCCTTGATGGATTTTGGTCTTGCTTCGGTCCAGTATTTCTTCACTGAGCCCTTACTCCTTTCTTTGGGAATGGTAATGTGTATTCTGAGCCATTCTGTGGAAGTACACAATATGCTTTTTTATTTCACAGGGACTTTTGAACTGTGCTGAGACTGTGGAAGACTATGAGGATTTTTACGTTGGACTGAGCTGTATTTTGCATTACAGTTGCTGGCTATTCACCACAAGCTCTCTTTGCTAACTTTGTACACTTTGAAGGAAAGTACCCAGGCCTCTGCCTGAGGAGCTTCAGCAGTCAGGCTGGGCAGCTTCAAGTTTTGCCTCTGGGCTCCCCTTACACTTTCCCCCAGGTGCCCCTCTTCAGCTCTTAAGCTCCCCGGGTACCACCACCTGGGCTCCCATGCATCAGGATACCCTTGGGACACTGTCCCACCTCAGGGCTGGAACCGTTCCTTCCACCCTCCGATCCAAGCAGGAAGGTCCACGCTGAGGCTGACCTGTGTGGGCCAGCGTTGGTGGTCGGAATGAGAATGGCCCTCATAGGCTCACGTACTTGGCCCCAAGTTGGTGGAACTATTTGGGAAGAATTAAAAAGTGTGGCCTTAGAGGAGGTGTGTCACTAGGGGATGGGCTTTGAGGTTTCAAAAGCTTTCACCGTTTCTCAGTTAGCTTTCTCTCTGGGCTACTGCTCCAGCACCATACCTACCTGCCCCCATACTCCCATTTCTGATGGACATGGACTCAACCTCTCAACTGGAAGCTCCAAATTAAATGTTTCTCTTGCAGGTTGATTTGTCTTATCACAGCAATATAAAACGTCCAGAAAGAAACTATATGGAGCTGAAGAGATGGTTCGGTGGTCAAGAGAGATTACTGCTCTTACAGGTGACCTCTGCTCGGTTCCCAGAACCAAACTCAGACTTCAGCTCTAGGGGCGCCAACACCTTTTCTGGACATCTGCATTCCTATGTGCAGACTGACACTTAGATACATACATACATACATACATGCATGCATGCATACTTGAAAAACAAAGTCTTGCCAGGCGTGGTGGCGCATGCCTTTAATCCCAGTACTTGGGAGGCAGAGGCCAGCCTGGTCTACAAAGTGAGTCTAGGATAGCCAAGGCTAACACAGAAACCCTGTCTCAAGAAGAAAAAAAAAAAGTCTTTAATAAAAAACAAAAAAGGAGAGAAGCCTTACACTACAGAACTTGAAAACAGTGACAGACTAATAGAGAAAAGTGAGCTGACCATCTTCTTCTACCTCACACGCTGTCCTCTATCCCACCACAAGCAATATACATCCTGGTTTTCTTAATGTGATACATCAGCCCGAGATTCACAGCAACAGAGCAGTACCTGCATGGTATTAGGGCATCCACGGGCAGCTGCAGCGCGTGGCAAGTGTAGGCAAGATGGTCAGAGGTTCAAGGCACCCCAGGCCGAATGGCTGGTTTACAGCCAGCTACCACACAAGAGACCATCTACAATACGTCCTCAAGCTAAAGGGATGGAGAGAGGAAGGTTCCAGCCATCACCCTAACACACTCCTCCCTCAGCACACCAGTCGTTTAAATGAGCAACATACCTGTATTCATTAGTGTAGTCGAAATCTTGCTTATTGTGAGTTGGCTTAAGGAAGTTACATTCTATAATTCCAACCACTCCAACACCCGTGTTATTTGCCTGAAATATAATGAAAAGGCATTCAGACAGAACGTGGTGCTCACCACACCCTTCAAAAGATTTACGCCATGAGCCACCTCCTTATTTTATCTTGTATGACTTCCCTAAAATTCCTTGGTATGTGCTTAGGTTTGTTTGTTTGTGGTAAGTTAACTCCTAAATATATTTAGAGCTTTCCTCCAAACCCCATTACTGGCTGGTATCCATTTAGGTGAGAATTATGTGCAAACTGACACAAGAGAAAGGACAACGTCTACTGTGATGCGTGTGAGTCGCACAAGCACAATCCGCAGACAGCCACCTGACCTGCAACCTTTAACCAACAGGACAGCAGCACCCCCTGCCGCCGCCTGAGCCGTCCTCTTACATCTGGTATTATAAACCGCAGTCTACACAAATCCACACTGCTGTGCTGTGCAGAACTCATAACACATTCTACAAGAAACATAAAATAAGATTTAAAGAAAATGAGAACCAAAACACTTAGGGGTAAAAAAAAAAAAGAGAGAAAGGAAGAAAGCACACTCAGCCTTGAGACTCTAACACACACTCATTTCAGTAGCAGATACTAAAATTAGAAGGGCACACAGATTAACATAGCCCCTGTACAAGGATGACATGCGAATTCATTAATGTTCCATATTTAAATCAAACAACAAACCTTTTATCAGGACGATTTATTCTCATAATTGTCACCCAATACCTAGAAAATACAGATACTCTAATGTATACAGAACAAGCTACATGGGGTTATGACTAATACCCTAAACTAAATATTATAACAATGAAAGTTACTTCCTAGGGCAGTAACTCTAGGGCCAGAAAGTCGGGTCGGGGAATAGGCTCCTGCTACTAAGCCTGCTGACCTGAGGCCTCAAGCAGGGGAGGGCAGTTTTAATCAGCTACTGGTTTTCAGGCTAGTTCTGTACACACTAATAAAAACAGCCAAGTTAGACCAACAAACATACACCAATCAATTTCATTCCAGTAGGAAGCAATCATGTGATTCATATCCAAATGCACCCCAGAAGGTGTTACCCCAGCACAGAGGCCAAGGCGAGAGAAGATGTAGCCTAGCCTGAGCCTCCTAGTGAGACAGACACAAACAGACAAATACCAAACATTTCCCTCTGAACAATTCAGCCACAGAGATGTATTTCTGTGCCTGGGACCCACACTGCATATTAAGTCTTTGGTAAACTATATACTTATGTGTCCCAATGTCCAAGTCTATAAGGCAGAATAAGTTCTCTATCTCCTTTTGTAGGGCAACAGAATACTGGGACTCAAATGACACATGAATGCAGTCAACTGCTATGCTAATGCTGCTTTTAAAAGACTGACACTGGGGCAGAGAGACGGCTCAGTGATTAAGAGCACTACTGGCTGCTCTTCCAGAGGACCTGGGTTTAATTCCCAGCACCCACATGGTAGCACTCAACTGTCTGTTTGTAACCCCAGATCCGAAACTGTCACACAGACTATACATGCAGGCAAAACATCAATGTGTATTTAAATATATCTGTATGTATATACATACGTACGTACATACGTGTGTGTGTGTGTGTGTGTGTGTGTGTGTGTGTGTGTGTGTGTGTGTGTGACCTGATACCTAGCCAGGTGTGGTAGCCCGTACCTTTAATTCCGTTACTTGGGAGGCAGAGGTCAACCGATATACAAACTGAGTTCTAGGATAGCCAGGGCTGTATGGAGAGACCCTATCTCATAAAATACCCCTTCCTACCTCCAAAACATAAGACACCTAAAAAGTCATGAGCAAAAAACACTGTAAAATTTCCTGACTTAATGTATTTATTTTTTTCACTAAAAACATTTTCAAATATGAATCTTACCTTTAACTGACACCCCACTTTTTCGTAAGCCTTGATGAGTCTGTTTCTGTGATACATCATTATTCCATAGTGATCTTTATTTCTGCAGTTGAATCCAAAAGTAATTCTCACGGTTCTAGTCTTAAAAATATTAAGGAAAATTCCGAGCACAACAGTTCATTCTCTTGTGATGACCCTTTCCATATCATTAATAAATCCCAATATACAAGGGCTGGATAGATGACAGGTGTTCTACAGGACACAGGTCAGGTCCTCAGCACCTACATGGTGGCCTATAACCAACCATCTCAGTCCCAGGGGATCTGACACTCTAGTAGCCTCCTTGGGCAGCAGGCACCCACATGGCACAGATACACATGCAGGCAAAACACTCATATATAAAATAAAGTAAATAAATATTTTAAAAAGGACTTGGCATCAGCCAGTGTCCAGAATCACCCCAAAGTACATGCAGAAAAGCAATCTGGAGACTGGAGTTCTTGTGAGAGAAGGCTGGTGAGATGGGTCAGAGGATAAAATGCCGTTAGACTGACAATGGGGTTTAATCCCTGGGACTCACGGGGTGAAAGGACAACTGACTCCTCCACGTTGTCTTCTGATCTACACCTACACACACCTGTAATTTAAGAAAATGTTATAGGGAGAAAAAGGGAAAGAGCAAATGACACTGAGTATGCCTCACTATGTTTACAGAGCATTATAAATAAAGGATACTAAAAATTTAGGTCGATAAACATCACGTTCAATGTAGGCAAGGCTCTTTGAAACGAGCTGTGTCTTCACCTTCTGTCCACGCAGGATGATCTGCATTCTTGGCTTAAGGTATAAAATACTGCAGTAAGCCTGCAAAAAACACAGCAAACTGTCTTTTCCAAAGAACTACTCACAGATTTGTTCAACATTATTCAGATATGAATTTTAAAAGAAAGTACAAACACCTTAATCTCCCAATAAAATTATACAGACTGTCAGATGGGGTCGAGGGCCTGGATTCAAACTCAAGTATCAAGAATAACAATACAAAATTGTATTATTCTGATGTAAGAAAAAAAAAAAAAACTGAGACAAGGTCTTAATATAGCATAAATTACCTAAAACTCAACATATAGCTAAAGATGGCTTTGCACTCTTTCGCCCTCCCTGAGGGAAGCATTACAGGTGCGCACCACCGTACAGCTCTAGCACTCAAGAGCTGAAGCAGAAGGGTCTTCATTTTGAGGCGACCTAGAATGGTCTTGTCTCAAAAAAGTATTAAAAAACAAACTCAAGGCAGGCGTGGTGGCGCACGCCTGTAATCCCAGCACTCGGGAGGCAGAGGCAGGCGGATCACTGTGAGTTTAGGGCCAGCCTGGTCTACAAAGTGAGTCCAAGACAGCCAAGGCTACACAGAGAAACTGTCTCAAAAAAACAAAACAGAACAAAGCAAAAACCAAACTCAATTGTTGGAACACAGCTCAGGCATAGAGCTGTGAGAACACTCCAAGGATACAAGGCAAGAGTCTTGGACCTCAGTTTCTTCAAACATGGATTTCTTCTTGGCATGTGCTTCTGTGCTCCTCCCCCACCCAGGTGTGGTGGGCAGAGTTAGCTTTCTTCAGGTCAGTGTTACTGCTGCTGCTGCTCTTCAATTACATGTCTCAGCTACACTTTACATGCATGCCTCTATGGGAAACATGCTTATGCGATGTGTAGCTGGTTCTTGTGATTGTACACGGCTTGAACTCATGAGAACTCTGCTCATGACCTCAGTATAAATTGTGTGAGGCTCCCAATAAAGTTGGCTATTGCACAAGACTATAGCCTGCTTCATTTATTGGCTCCATTCTCCCAGGTCCAACTACTACTTGAGCAGTGACACTAAGACCAGGGTAACTGCCATGGGTAACTACCATGGAACCTCAGCAGAGCCTAGAGGATGGAGGCCCAAGCTGCTAGGTGTCAGAGGGAGGACTAGGGCTGAGAAAACAGAGCTGGGGTCAGGAGGGCTGCAGGAGCTGACAGCTCACGCCAGCAATAGAGAAAATGGGACAAAGTTGGCAGGAAGCTTATCAATAATGTTGTGCAAAGGGAACAAGGAGATCAATAGTGCCAGACCAACATATAGTAGCTCTGAGATTGACAGCCATGGCCCTTCAGAGGGACAAGTAGGGTTTTGACAAAACTTTGCTTGGCAAGTCTGACCCTGGGCAAAGCCAGCATTCCCTTTGTTCTTTCACTAGGGCCTCTCAAAAGCCAGGGGTGGGCCTAACCCCTGACAGGACCCAGGGGTGCGAGCTTACACCCATACCTAACCCCTGACAGGACCCAGGGGTGCGGGCTTACACCCATACCTAACCCCTGACAGGACCCAGGGGTGCGGGCTTACAC
Organism: Acomys russatus; assembly: GCF_903995435.1. NCBI lineage: Eukaryota > Metazoa > Chordata > Mammalia > Rodentia > Muridae > Acomys > Acomys russatus. The sequence goes on along the minus strand of NC_067144.1, from coordinate 72,433,512 downwards.
CCATACCTAACCCCTGACAGGACCCAGGGGTGCGGGCTTACACCCATACCTAACCCCTGACAGGACCCAGGGGTGCGGGCTTACACCCATACCTAATCCCTGACAGGACCCAGGGGTGCGGGCTTACACCCATACCTAACCCCTGACAGGAACTAGGGGTGCGGGCTTACACCCATACCTAACCCCTGACAGGAACTAGGGGTGCGGGCTTACACCCATACCTAATCCCTGATAGGAACCAGGGGTGTGGGCTTACACCCATACCTAACCCCTGACAGGAACTAGGGGTGTGGGCTTACACCCATACCTGACCCCTGACAGGACCCAGGGGTGCGGGCTTACACCCATACCTAACCCCTGACAGGAACTAGGGGTGCGGGCTTACACCCATACCTAACCCCTGACAGGAACTAGGGGTGCGGGCTTACACCCATACCTAACCCCTGACAGGAACCAGGGGTGCGGGCTTACACCCATACCTAATCCCTGATAGGAACCAGGGGTGTGGGCTTACACCCATACCTGACCCCTGACAGGACCCAGGGGTGCGGGCTTACACCCATACCTAACCCCTGACAGGACCCAGGGGTGCGGGCTTACACCCATACCTAACCCCTGACAGGACCCAGGGGTATGGGCTTACACCCATACCTAACCCCTGACAGGAACCAGGGGTGCGGGCTTACACCCATACCCAATTCCTGATGAAGTTGAGGGAGGAGAATCAGAGTTCAAGGTCAGCTTTGACTATACATCAAGTTTGAGGCCAGCCCCTGGTTCAAAAGAACAAAAAAATGGGGTGGGGGGGTGTGTGTGTGATACGAATAAAAAACACTGTATACATGTACGTGTTCGCAAAGAATATGGCTTTTTGTTTGTTTTTCAAGATCGGGTTTCTCTGTGTAGCCTTGGCTGTCTTGGACTCAATTTTTTTTTAAAAAATATTTATTTATTATTATGTATACAGTGCTCTGCCTGCACATACCCCTGCAGTCCAGAAGAGGGCATCAGATCACGTTATAGCTGGTTGAGCCACCATGTGGTTGCTGGGAATTGAACTCAGGACTGCTGGAAGAGCAGACAGTGCTCATAACCGCTGAGCCATCTCTACAACCTGGACTCACTTTCTACACCAGGCCTGCCTCTGCCTTCGGAGTGCTAGGATTAAAGGCATGCGCCACCACGCCCGGCTAAAATATGTTTTTGTTGTTGTTGTTGTTTTGTTATGGTTTTTCAAAACAGGGTTTCTGTGTAGCCTTAGCTGTCCTAGATTCAATATGTAGACTGGGCTAGCCTCAAATTCACCACAGCGATCTGCCTGTCTCTGTCTCCTAAGTGGTGGGATTACAAGTGTGCACTACCACACCTGACTGACAGAATGCTTTTAACGTTTAAAAAAAATTACAAATAAGTGGGTTTAATTAGAAAAAATATGCAAATAAAAAGGACATTTTCTGACCTTTCATATCTGGCATTATAATTTTATTTGTTTTTTGTTTTGAGACAGGGTTTCTCTGTGTAGCCTTGGCTGTCCTGCCTCTTTCCAGCATTATAATTTAAAAAGACAAACTAAAACAATTTGTTAGGCAAAACAAGCAATCTCAAATTCAAACAAGACAATGTTATAAGCTGACAAAGTTTCTCTTGAGAAGCCTCACCTTCACCTTATTCCACGCAGTTGGGATGGGCCTTGTACCCTCACATTCTTCTGCCTCTATGCCTCAAGTGCTGGGTCAAAGGATTACGCGAACACACCAGGCTCAAAGCATGTTTTCATTTCTTTTCTTTTTGGGGTGGATGTTTGAAACAGGGTCTCACTCTGCAGCCCAGGCTAACCCCCTCACCTGAGCTTCCAGAGTGCTGAAAAGACAGATGTGAGCCAACACGTCCAGCTTCTCTGCATTCAACATGGGGCAACCTGCCAGGCGTGGCATGCACACCTTTAATCCCAGCACTCGGGAAGGCAGAGGCAGATGGATCTCTGTGAGTTCGAGGCCAGCCTGATCTACAAAAGTCCAGGACAGCCAAGGCTACACAGAGAAACCCTGTCTCAAAAAACAGAAAACCCCAAAACAAACAAACACATAGGAAAATTGGCTTGGCGTAGTGGCACATGCCTGTGATCACAGCAACTAGAAAGCTGAGACAGGAAGACTGAGACTTAAGGCCAGTCTATGCTACACAGGAAGATCTTAACTCAAAAACAAAAACAACAACAAGAACAACAAAAACCCAACAACAACAACAAAGAAAAGGTAACAAGAAAACTGGCCAAACATTACACACTAAACCATGTTTTTCTATCTCCCCATTACTGCAAGAATATCTGAATGAAGTGTGTTGAATAATTCAGATGGATGAAAGACTCAGTAGAAAAGTAAAACCTGAACATTTTTACTCTCCCTGTTTCAAGGAACGATGCCTCCGCACAACTCCCTCATGGTTTCTGCACTGGGTGCGACAGCTATGCCCTCACTGGTAGGACCAGTCTCACTCGTAAGTGTGTGACTTCAAGCAGTCACACCCTGGTAACTGGGTAGGATAAGAAACAGTGTCCATGTGCTGTTCTGTCCCTTGTACCACACCTTCCCTAGAACTGTGAGCCAAAGTAGCCATCCCATCCCTGTTGCTTCTGTTGGGTGTTGGTCACAGTGAGACAGATACTAACACAGTCTTAGAAACACAACCTATTTCTAAATCAACAGATGCTTACCACAAGGTGTTATTACTGTGTATTTTCTAGTCAATAACTTATTGCATTACAAGACAAATCAACAAGGGCTATTACACAGGGAAACTGTGTCTCAAAAAACCAAAAAACAAAAACAAAAAACCAAAATTAAGACAAATCAAGATATATTAGGTGTGTATTTATTTGTTTATGCACCGTGAGAACTGATGTCTCCACTCCCTGTTCTCAGGCTGGGCCTCGAGTAACCACTGCTGGCCTCAACTATGTAGGCAGGAATGGGCTTGAACTCCTGTCCTCTGGCCTCCCTCCCTCCTCACCCCACTCCAGGGTTACAGGCATGCACTACTTTATTTGTCACTAAGGATCCATCCCAGGGCCTTGTGCATGCAAGGCAAGCACTCTACCAACTAAGCTACATACCAACCGACCTTCTAAAATAAGGTTCCCTGAGCAACTACAACAACTAGTGCACTACTAAGCAGCTTAGTGCGCGGAGTCCTGTCTAGCACACTGCAGCCAAGCCTGCCCACGGCTCCAGGACTTGCTGACTGCCCGTTTCCAACAGCAGCTGAGTACATACCCTTAAGGAATAGTCGCTCTCAGGGGCAATTTGGTCCATTCTCTCTTGTTTCTTGTACCCTTTCTTCCCTGCAGTATCATCTAAATCCTCTGGAATTCTGATGTCATATTTATCCTTCTCAAAATCAAATTCTGTTGCATTTTTGTAACTGTAAGAAAAAAAATTTAGAAAGAAGCAAAATTTAACTTCACATCAAGAAAAGAAAAATAAACAAATACAAAATGGTAAGGAAGTAAACAAGCACACAGTAGGCCAGGGTCAGGAGGCAAATACCGAACAATTAAAGACAAAGAAAAAGCATGCAGGAAGAACAACATCCATGCCTGCCTACATCATAGAATGGCACAGGGCCAGGCTACAGAGATGGCTCAGAGGTTAAGAGCACAGGCTGCTCCTCCAGAGGTCCTGAGTTCAATTCCCAGCACCCACATGGTGGCTCACAACCATCTATAATGAGATCTGGTGCCCTCTTCTGGTGAGCAGGAAGAACACTGTATACATAATAAATTGGCAAGCTTTCAGAACCTAACGACACAGCTACCGTATCACCTGCAGCAGGGTTTACAGCACTATCTGTTGTTTTTTGCTCTCAAAGGAGGGTTTCACTGTGTAGCCTTGGCTGTCCTAGAACTCACTCTGTAAGCCAGGCTGGCACTGAACTCAGAGATTCACTTGCCTCTGCTGGGATTAACCTAAATGGGTTTTTGTTTTGATTACAAGTGTGGGATGTGATGTTTGTCCACTGGACACAGACTCTTGAGAGGTCCAGTGGCTTCTATCAGCTGAAAAGCATCCAGTACAGACTCACCTCCTCAGTGTCCACACTCACCTCCTCAGTTTCCAGATGATGATTCTCGTCCCCTTCTTCCCCATAATAGCATCGAGCTCGGCCAGCAATTTCTGTTCCGTAGAGAACAGAGAATGCTTCAGAATTGCTGCTAGGCTTGCTTTTGATTCTGCTAAATTAATCATCTGTCGTATGTCCTTAGTTAAAGATCAAAATCAACAACAGATTTTATACAATTTTAATGTAGAAACCAACTTTAATAATGAACTCAACAGAAAACCAGGCGTGGTGGCGCACGCACCCCTTTAACCCCCCAGCACTTGGGAGGCAGAGGCAGGTGGATTGCTGTGAGTTTGAGGGATTATGAGCTCAAGGCAACTGTCCATCCACCTGTGAGAGGGGGAGAAAGAAGAGAGCAAGTGCATTACTCCTGACTGACTCGGGGCTGCATGCCACTGTTTCTTATTAAGCCACAAGAAGCTTGAAATAAGGTAAGCAGAGTGGCTCATGCTTGTAACCCTGCTGCGTAAGAGGCCGGGGATGTGCATATTCCACCACACACTGAAACCATGTCTAGGAAAACGAGAGCTCTGGAACAAGTTTGCCATTTGGTGGTGCTGTAGACTGCATCCTAGTATCTGACAGACCAGTGCTCTTACTCTACTATGGACTTCAGCTCCAGCGCCGGGAAAACAAAAAACAAACACACACACACACACAAACAAACAACTCATCTAGGCACCGTGGCATCTTTAATCCCAGCACTCAGGAGGCAGAGGAGGCAAGACCAGACAGTGCTACATAGTGAGACGCAGTCTGAAACAAACAAAGCAATCAAGTAACTACACATAATTGTATTGCATTGAAGATTTCCACAGCAAATTTCCAGTAAAGAAGAAAAACAAACAAACAAACAAAAACAAAACTCAGGGTAAAGAAGTATATAGAGACAAGGACTGGAATAAAAATGTGGGACTTAGAGGCAGGAGGATCGCTGTGAGCTCCAGCCAGCCTGGTCTACAAAGCGAGTCCAGGACAGCCAGGGCTACACAGAGAAACCCTGTCTCAAAACAAAACAAAACAAAACAAAAAAACAAAACAAAAAAACCAAAAAGAAGCACATGGGCCGTTAGGCACAGGGAAGGAAGTCTGTGCAGACAAGAACTGGAGCAAGACCGTGGGCGCTGGAGAGTTAGCTGAGTGCTGAAGAGCACCTGCTGCTCCTGTGAGTAGATGGGTTCAATTCCTAGCACCTGCTCGGCAGCCCACAGCCAAGGGAAACTAGGCGTGATGGTGCACACCTTTAATTCCAGTCTGTGAATCAGAAGCCATCCTGGGCTATGCAGCAAGTTCCTGGCCAGGTGAGGCCATTCAGCTATGTAGGTCTCAGAAAGAAAAAGCAAACAATGGTTGCCAAGGATGTGAAGAAACTGCGACTTCTGTGCTCTGCTGGCAATATGGCTCTGCAGGTAAAAACCTGCCTGGCATCTAGCCTGCAGACCTGAGTTCAACCCTGGGACCCGCACTGGGGAGGGGAGGCTTCCTAAAAGCTGACTTCCAAATAACCGCCATAGCACACATGTGCAGCAGCAGGGGAAGGAACCCCTTCTTCTCACATCTGCAGACACCACAAAGGCACACGGTGTATATCCATAATGCAGACAAGACATTATACACAAATGAGAACTTTAAAGACAACCTAAGTTTGGATAGGTATGGCGCTGTATGCTCTTAAACCTAGCTCTTGGGTAGATAGGACAGAAAATCAATAATTTGGGGGCTGGAGAGATGGCTCAGAGGTTAAGAGCACTGGCTGCTCTTCCAAAGGTCCTGAGTTCAACTCCCAGCAACCACATGGGGCCCACAACCATCTATAATGAAATCTGGCACCCTCTGCTGGAATGCCGGTGTACATGAAGGCTAAACACTGTGTATATAATAAATCTTTTTTAAAAAAGGACATCTGCTATTGAAATTAAATTTTTAAAAAAAGAAAAGGAAGAGAATCAGAGGTTGGAGGCAAGTCTGAGTCACAGGAAGGAACCTTTCCACAGCAAGACGTGGCGGACAAGACGAGGGCTGAGGAATGAAGAAAGAAAGAGTGTGCCTTTCCTTTAACCTTTCTCTGCAGCGTTCCCTCCAAAGTCAAAAGGATATGGTGCTTGTTGAACGTCACAATTGGGACCACAACGTGTTCCGCCTTTATGGCTTCCAGGTAGGTCTGAGACAAGAAGCCCACGCTCATGGTTTCTCCATTTTTGGTAAAAACTATTGCATCTTTGCCCAGTCGCATAGAACCTGACTTGAAGCCGTTGCCATACAACCCAACCGGGACATGACCATTCATGGTGACTTTGTCACTGAAGCCAAAACTAAAAAGAAAGATTTAAACAATAAACACTCATTAAAAAAAATTTTTTTTAAAGAATTTAGTAAGTCAGGCAGGCGGTCCACGTCTTTAATCCCAGCAATTGGGAGGCACTCCTTGCTGTGAGTTCAAGGCCAGCCTACAAAGTGAGTCCAGGATAGCCAGGGCCACACAGAGAAACCCTGTGGGGGGGGGGGGTCCAGAAAGTATTAAATTTTAATAAACCTAATAAATGTAATGCCAAGCAAAACGCCTGGGTTAGAGTGCTGAGTCTACTCATCCTGGGAGCATCGTCTTTGGGCAGATAACGGGGACCTTATGTTTCCACACCTCTGATAGCTAAGGACTTCTGGTGCTCCTACCAGCTCACCACCTGGACGGCCTAGGTTATAACTCGATGTCGAAGGACCTTCAGGTTTCACAGCTCAGGTCACTTCCTCCAGCTATAAGCCATTCTCTTGCTCTGAACAATGCTGTGGCATGATTAATGACGGGTCAACTTAACTGTTCGGCAGCATAAGAACACTGGGAGACAACTGAAGGCCTCTGTGCCTAGGCTCTCGTCTACTCTGTATTGTACACTTCAGTGCCCACTGCAAACAAGCCTGACCCTCCTGACACTGTTCCCTGACTCTGCAGCCTGAGACTGCATAAATTACTGTCCGCCTCTTCATCCTTTCGGTCTCTTTAAAGACAACACCCCATTCCAATAGCAAACTCCACTAGAAACACAAGCTAAGCCTAATTTATATCAAAGTAAAAAGCTGCCATCTGTGTGCTCCAAGTGTAAAGGAACACTGGGGTGTTGGGGAGGTGGACATGGGGAAAGGTGACTAGCACGGTGGGACTGCCTAACAAGACCCTAGTGTAGGAAATAATGGAAGACCTAGTCATGCTGTGGGTAAGCCATTTCACGGGGCTTTTTTGTTTTGTTTTTTGTTTTTCCGAGACAGGGTCTCTCTGTGTAGCCCTGGCTGTCCTAGACTCACTTTGTAGACCAGGCTGACCTGGAACTCACAGCTATCCTCCTGCCTCTTGAATGCTGGGATTAAAGGTGAGGGCCACCACGCCCAGCAGCATTTCATGTTTTAAAAACAAAAAGTAAAATGGTATTTTGTATGACACATGAAAAATTTCAAGACAGAAGCCATCGTTTTCCAAACAGTGACACTTTTTTTTTTACCTACCTCAGCATCTTATGTAACTTATCTGCTGTCATCCCATTCCCATTATCAGTGAACGTCAAGCACACAGTGTCACTAATGACTGTTTTATCAATCCAGATCTGTTTCGCATTCACATCAGGGTCATAAGCATTATCTGGAAGACAAAGGGTTTGGAGAAAGTCTGAGTCTGCATTTTAGAGACGCCATTCCATAGACCAATGTGTAATAGGCAGCAGAGCGCCACCATTACTTTAAAGGCTATTACTGAGGTTTGAAAACACAGACTGTGTCAGTTAGCTCCCCAAGCCCTTCCCATCACGCAGGGGTAAAGTCTGGTGCCCACCACAGTGCAGCATGAAGCTCCACAACTCACAAAGATGATTAAAACCAGCTGGTCTACCATAAGGGAAATCAAAGACTGAATGTCAGTGAGCACTAGACGTTGACACAGAAGATAAATGACAGTAAATAAAGAAACCGGCAGGCAGTTTCTCCAAAGCTACACACAGTGATGGAAGCTCCACCTCCTCCAAGTGTCTACCATTGTGATCCTTGTCAAGTTTCTTCCAGCTTTACTGCATATTTCTTTTACCACTTTTAACATCCTGTTTAGTATACTCACTTCTCTCACAACAGGCACATATATAGGGATATATTAAAAATGAAAAATATTTAACTGTTATTAGTAATAAAAATCAGTATGTGACTTATACAAAGTCCATCTGAATAGCCCCTAATTGAAATGTAAATTTGAGAGATGAAAAATATAATCTCTTAACTGCTTATTAGCTCTGATTTTAGAAGAACCTTAGTTGGCTCACCTTGCAACCCCAGAGTTAGAGAAGCTGGGGACAAAGGCCACTGTGCGCTCCAGGCCAGCCTAGGCTAGAGGGAGGCCCTTCCTCAATAAACAAAACCTCCAAAGTCCCTCCTCCTCCTCCTCTAGCTTTTATACCTCAGGCAGAACCTTCCTTTAATAAAGAGCCCACCCTAAAGCCAGGCATGGTGGCACTCATCTTTAATCCTGGCACTCAGAGGCAGAGGCAGGCAGATCTTTTGAATTCAGCCTGGACATATAACATAGCGAATTCCAAGACAGCCAGGGACACACAGAAGACCAGTCTCAAAAAGAGAGAGAGAGAGAGAGAGAGAGAGAGAGGAGAGAGAGAGGATGAGAGAGAGAGAGAGAGAGAGAGAGAGAGAGAGAGAGAGAGAGACACACACACACACACACACACACACACACACACACACACACCCCATTGTAAACTATGTATAGAAATTCCTGAGGTTAATGCTGGGTGTGGTAGTGCACACTTGTAATCCTAGCACTCTGGGAGGCAGAGGCAGGTGAGTAGCCTGGTCTACAAAGTCAGTCTAGGACAGCCAAAGCTACACAAAAGACCCTGTCTCGAATAACATCAACAACAACAAAAACAAAACAAAGCAACAAAAAACCAGATTTCCTGCATTTAAAACATACACCTAAATTTGAAAAAAAATTTCTTGCTTGTGCAATTTCCTAAGGGGAAAATCATCATGACCTCATGATACAAATCTGAATACAACTTATGTACTGCCTCATGATTATTAAATAATTAAGGTATATTCCCGGACCTTATCTTCCCCCTTAGTGGAAACAAGAAACACCTGAAAGGTGAATCCACTCTATGTTACACACACTACGGTAAAGCATAAGTTGTATTTTTTTACATTCATAATCATAATAAGAATATTTTCAATGTAAGTGCTTTGTAGACTTAGCAAGTACTAAAAGCTGTGACACACTTGGGTAGTACAGGGAAGGCTGAGGTGTAATTCACTTGATGCCAACTTAAACAACTGTTAAGTAAACTTTTATACCAATGTTACTCAGGATACATTTTTAAAGGAATAGTTGCATATTAATTTTCAGAAGTCATTAAACTATAATTACAATTAAAAGATAGCATATGAAAACGTCAGTTTACATACCTATTAATTCAGCAACTGCACTGAATGGCCAAGTATGACTAGTGGAATTTGTATGTAAAAACTTCGGGCAAAGCTGAAACAAACCAACAATTCATATAATTTAATTCAGCCCTTAATTATGAGCATAAGACCCAATATAATCTGTTAAACAAAATTGAGGCCAAATAAAAATTACTTCATTGCTTGCTCCAAGAAGATAAAACCTAGAAACTTCCTGGAAGATAAAGCTGGGGAAACAACTCAATAGCTTACACACCAAGACCCTTTCAACCCCTTGTCTCCTCTGTACACAATGCCCAGTTCCCAATTCCCTTGTAAGACCCTGACCCAGCCAACATCCTAAAGTCCCACAAACATCACGCCTCAAGTCTCCCTACTCTGAGACAAAATCTTGTCAGGAGGTGTTTGGCCATTAGTGCACTAATTAGGTCTGACCACCTTACCAGCTTTGCTTCATCTGCTGCTTGGCTCGTGGCCTCTCAGGGACTAACTGTCTGACCCCTGAGTTGGTTTCATCATCTATTCCAGCTTTATCACAGTCAACAGTGGCCTGGTTCGCACCCACGACCTCTTCAAACAATGTGAAGTATTACTAACACCTCGCTGTAATGTCCGAGGTTGCTCTTCAGTGGCAGGGTATGGAAGAAGAGTGACGAACACTAAGTTCTTGAGCAACTTAAGCACATACATGCACACAAGTAATAAATTAGTTTAAGCACATTATCTTTAAAGGTGGGCTCATGTATCCTAGGATAGTCTTAAACTCACCTTAAACTTGTGATCCTCTTGCCTCCACCTTCCCAACATAAGAGGCTGGGGGTGTAGTTCAAAGGTAGAATGCTTGCCTAACGTGCACAAAACCCTGGGTTCAATCTCTAGCCCCCTTTAGAACTGGGCATGGTGACCAAGAGCCTGTAATCCCATCACTTGGGAAGCAGGGTATCAGAAACTTAAGGTTATCCTTAGCAAGTCCTAAGCTAGGAAACTAGCACGGACTGTTGGAGATTTGTCTCAAAAAGAAAACCAGCCGGGCAGTGGTGGCACACGCCTTTAATCCCAGCACTCGGGAGGCAAAGGCAGGCGGATCACTGTGAGTTCGAGGCCAGCCTGGTCTACAAAGCGAGTCCAGGACAGCCAAGGCTACACAGAGAAACCCTGTCTTGAAAAACCAAAAAAAAAAAAAAAAAAAAAAAAAAAAAGAAAGAAAACCTAGGCAACTACAGTGACCTGCTCCCTCCCTACAGGAATGATATGGCCAGCTGTGGAATCCAAGACCAGCAGACTCACAACAGCAAAGCAGCAAGCAGCCTACAAACAAACCCTATATAAAATGGCACCAAGATCATTCACTGGGGAAAGGTCTTTTCAACAAATAATGCTGGGAAAACCAAATTCCTGTATTACAACACATAGGAATTAAGTAAAAATACATCAAAAACCTAAAATAGCACACACATATAATCCTGGGAGGCAGAGGCAGAGGCAGAGGCAGGAGGATCTTGAGTTCGAGGCCAGCCTGGTCCACACAGCAAGTTCCGGGACAGCCAAGACTACACAGAGAAACTCTGTCTTGGGAAAACATAAACAAGGGGCTGGAGAGATGGCTCAATGGTTAGGAGCACTGGCTGCTCTTCCAGAGGATCTGAGTTCAATTCCCAGCAACCACATGGTGGCTCACAAGCATCTGTAATAGGATCTGATTTGCACGAAGACAGTGTACTCACATACATAAAATAAATAAGCTTTAAAAAAAAAGAAAAAACATCAACAACAAATAAAACAGACTTCAGAGACAAGTGTGCCCACAGCCTTTAATCTCAGCATTTAGGGAGGCAGAGGCAGGCAGATTTCTGTTGGTTGGGACTTGGTTTTTTGGCTGTTATCCCTGCATTTCAAGAGGCTCCTAAAGAGAACTGCTCCAGGGAAAGTTTCCAGGCTTTGGACTCCAGCTGAGGCGTGAGGTTCCAGCAGCATCTGCTGAAACCCTGCAGACTACACCAGGGACTGATGTCCTTTAGGTTTCATTGTAGTGATTTTTAATATCCTTTTCTGATAGTTTGGGTTAGTCAGGTTGTTAGGGAGGTAGGCTCGCTTAATAAGTCCATAATAAAATATAATTGATAAGAAAATTGAGCCTACACATAGAGGCATCCTGTCTCGAAAAACCAAGCAACCAAACAAATAAAATTTATTTACAACTATACAATCTAAAGATATCACACACACGCGCGCGCGCGCGCGCGCGCGCACGCACACACACACACACTCTCTCTCTCTCATATTCACATCAAAGGGCTAAGGCAGTTCTTTCTAGAGCCACGTCCTAGAACAGATTCAAGTGACCCCAAATCCCTGTCCCAGTGTGGCAAGTTTGCTGAGCTGTTACAGTAGCAGAGCAAAGGGAGACACATACATCAAGGCATCGGGCACAGCAGGAGCTGGGCTACAGCAAAGCTGGGAAAGCACTGCTTTCAGCCTCAGACGCTTGACGCATCTCTCCCATCGCTAGCTGGCTGGAAGCGAGGGGTCTATCTGTGTACTTCAAACCACTTACCCAATGGTCACAGAGACGGTAGCCACAGAGGAGGCAGTAAATGGCTATTAAGGGGCAAAGTGTGACTTAGCTCTGAACACTTAATCCACATAATGGGTGTCAACTGGCCTTTGTAGGCCCATCTTCTCCCAGGAAATCTCAGTCACAACACAAGTAACAGTGAAAACCCTGGAGACATATACTAATGGCAGAGTATTTGCCCAACAGGTACATCTTAGCATTAGAGAAAAGCAAAAACTAAAAAAAAAATCAACTAACAGAATTCAAATGAACTTAAACCAGAGTTCAGTTCCCAGCATCCATATTGGTCAGCTCCTACTGTAACTGCAGGTTACAGTGACTGTAGCTCCAGCACTAAGCAAATCAACCGTTTCTTTTGGCTCCCACAGCATCTGCATGCACATGTGTATACACATACATTTAAAAAAAAAAAAAACAAAAAACAAAAACCAACCAACCAGACAAGCACAGCCAAGGGAAACTAGGTGTGGTGGTGCACACCTTTAATTCCAGCACTTGGAAGGCAGAAGCCATCCTGGGCTATGCAGCAAGTTCCTGGCCAGGTGAGGCTATCCAGCTATATAGTGAAACTGTCTCAGAAAGAAAAAGGAAACAACAGGTTTAAAGGTGTAAAGAAATTGTGATTTCTGTGCTCTGTTGGGTAGCAGGCAATATGACTCTGCAGGTAAAAACCTGCCTGGCATCTAGCCTGCAGACCTGAGTTCAACCCTGGGACCCGCATGGTGGAGGGAGGACTGAGGCCTAAGAGTTGACCTCTAACCTCCCAACACACCCCACAGCACACCTCCACTCCCTATACCAGGAAATAAACACGGAAACCAAAGAAAGTTGTCAGGACCAAAATAAAAGCAGAGAGAGCCATGGGGGGGGGGGGGGTTCCTTGAAAATACTTGCCAGTTAACAGAAACCATGGCCGCATATACAGATGAAGAGCTCGGAGGCATCGCCTGCCCACACTCACTACCACTCTTGAGCTGAGGGTACCCTTGCTTCCTGGTCCTTGCAGCCAAAGACAACTGTTTCGAAACGCAACCCTTCCCCAGTCCCCGCTAGCATGCTTGTCTTGTTTGCCTCCCTGCATCCATGGCGGTTACTGCCTCCTGCCTGCAACGCCCTGCTACTGCAATCTGCTGTTTTGGAGAGCCGCTCTGTATTATTTAGGCTGACACTTGCTGGGAATGTAAAATGTACAGCTGCAATGAACATAGCACAATGGCTCCTCAAAAACTCAAAACACAACACCATTCTGTTATAGGTAAGATTATTATCATCCAGATTGGAATCTTGGGTACAAAGAGACCATGTTACACCCGCAGTTATGATGTCAGGACTGAGGCCACAAAGCCAGGGTCAGCCAATGCTATTAACCACTAATTGCTTCCTAAAGAAGTCCCCACAGTCCAAACAGTGGCCTAACGGTTACACAGGTCCCCAAGTCACCATCCAGTCAGGGGCTCCCAACTGATAGATGCACAGATGGAAAAGACTTCTATATTCTTATAAGTATGAATGACCTAGTCATCAGTATACAGAAAATAAAATATGTATCGTTGACTAATTCCAGGGAAATTAAAAAGCTGTAAAGAAAGTGCAGCTAGGCAGTGGTGGCACAAATACTTAACCCCAGCACTTGGGAGACAGGGGTAAGATAGGAGGATCGCTCTGAGTTTGAAGCCAGCCTGGTTTACCAAGGGAGACTCAGGACAGCCAGGGCTACGCAGAGCAACCCTGTCTTGAATAACATAAAAGAAAAGGAAAAAATAAAAGAAAATAAAATAATCAAATAAAAATAATAATCACAGTACAATGGCAGGCATATCTGAGAATAAAACAGAATAAACCAACCTCAACAAAAATAGGTAAGTAAAGCCAGGTGTGGTGGCACCTTTAATCCCATGGATCTCTGTGAGTTCAGGACAGCCTGGTCTACATAGTGAGTTCCAGGATGTCCAGGGCTGTTACACAGAGAAACCTTGTCTCAGAAACAAAAGTAAATAAAGTAGTATCACTGAACAGTGCACCTGTATCAGCTACATGCACAAGGATCTCTGAGGGTGTGGGAAAGGCACCAAACAGTAAATAGTATAAGCATTTTATTTACAACTACATAAGATAAAAAATGTTTAATTAGCACTGCAGTCCACACTAGGATCTCAGACCTCCTAAATGATTCTAAAATGTGTGTATAAATGGCACAGTGAAGAACACTGCCCTAAGCCAGGCGTCGTGGCTTAATCCCAGTACTTGGGAGGCAGAGGCAGGGAGGCCAGCCTGGTCTACAAAGTGAGTCCAGGACAGCCGGCTACAGAGAAACCCTATCTCGAAAAACCAAAAACAAACAAACAAACAAAAAGAACGCTGCCCTGGCTGGGTAGGGGTAGTGTACATCTTTAATCCCAGCACTTGGGGAGGTAAAGGCAGGTAGATTGCTGTGAGTTCGAGGCCAGCCTGGTCTACAAAGTGAGTCCAGGACAACCAGGACTAAAACAGTGAAACCCTGTCTTGGGAAAAAACCAAACCAAACCAAAACAAAGCAGATAAGATGAGACGGGAACTTTACTAGAACACTTCTTGGGCCAAGCCCAGAACATTCCCATCTACCCCTAGGCCTGGGCCTCAAAGCTTCTAACCTCCATACAATCCAATCTTCTGCAAGCCCTGGCCTTCAAAGTTTCAGCCTCTAGCCTCCATCTGCTAACCCAGGCCTAGATTTCTTCAGCTTCTGAGACTTGCTGCTTAATAAGCTCAGTCTTTCTAGTTCTGAACTCTGCTCTGACTAGCTGGTTCAACTCAGCTGTTTGGACTCAATTTGCATGTATGACAGAAAAGGGCATCAAATTCCATTATGTGGTTGCTGGGAATTGAACTCAGGACCTCTCGAACAGCAGACACTGCTCTTAACCGCTGAGCCATCTCTCCAGCCCTGTTTGGACTCAAAACTCCTCTCCCAGCTGATTGATTCAAACTGGCTTTTCTCCACTTCTCACTGAATTGCTCTGCTTGGAAAAATTGCCTCAGAACTCCACAAATGGACATAACGAACTCAAATGCACCAAGCTCTACCCTACTACCTCTGCACTGATCTTACATAGCCTTTCTGGTCTGTTCTCATGAATTGGGCATAGCCTGTCTTTGACTCATTCTGTCAAATCTTTCTTATTCGTTACTTTATCCACCCTCAATTAGATGTGACTGTTTGGGATTAAAAGTGTATATTCCAGCGGATCACATAGACCTAGGTCTTTGGATGTGATCTCTTGCCAGAGCTGGATTAAAATTCCTCTACACTTCTTTTTTTTTTTTTTTTTTTTTTTTTTTTGGTTTTTTGACACAGGGTTTCTCTGTGTAGCCTTGGCTGTCCTAGACTCACTTTGTAGACCAGGCTGGCCTCGAACTCACGGAGACCCACCTGCCTGCCTCTGCCTCCCGAGTGCTGGGATTAAAGGTGTGTGCCACCACAGCCCTAGCCCTCCTCTAACTTTCAGCTCATGTTTAGAGTCTCTCCCACTCCAAGCATGTCATAGTTATAAGCAAACTGATGTGCAGGGTGAGTTCCAACACTTTAGGTGTCACACTTTTCTCAAACATTTGAGTACTCATTTTTCATCACAGTATATACAAAAACAGGTGCCAGGCTGAATTTGGTTCATGAGCTAGAATGTACAAACTAGTTATGAACTAAAAGCAGACAGGTGAAATAATTCTAAGGTTCCAAACAGGCCATATTATCCACAAAAGCCAAATTAACCCTCCAACACTACCACACGCAGGGCAACTAGTAATTCTGGACTTTGCTACGTGCTAGGGATGAACCCAGGGTCTCAAGAACATTCCATCTGGAAACACTGTCAACATAAAGGAATATGGTCTGCTTGCTTCCTCATTTCAATCTTTATTTTGAGACAGGGT
The DNA here is from genome assembly GCF_903995435.1 of Acomys russatus. Lineage (NCBI taxonomy): Eukaryota > Metazoa > Chordata > Mammalia > Rodentia > Muridae > Acomys > Acomys russatus. The sequence continues at coordinate 72,417,461 of NC_067144.1, read as the reverse complement.
TACACTATGTTACCCTAGCTGGCCTAGAAGTCACACAGTTCACAGAGTTTCCCTCCGCCTCCAACGTGCTGGATTACAGGCACAGGCCAAGCTTTCCTGTTTGTCCTTATGTATCCTGGGGATTTAATTAGCCTCCTGCCCATGACAGACAAAGTGCTCTACCAAGCTGCGTCCCCAGTCCTCTTTCTCATATTTCAAGATGGGATCTCACTAAGTTGTCCAGGCTGGCCTTGAACTTGTGCTCCTCCAGCCTCAGCCTCCTGAACAATCAGAACTATAGAAACACACCACCAAGCCCCGTATAAATTCTTTTTTTTTTTTTTTTTTTTTCTTCGAGACAGAGTTTCTCTGTGTAGCCTTGGCCATCCTGGACTCACTTTGTAGACCAGGCTGGCCTCGAACTCACAGCGATCCACCTGCCTCTGCCTCCCGAGTGCTGGGATTAAAGGCGTGCACCACCACGCCCAGCTTGAATTCACTCTTTTTGTGCTGGGTGTTTGCTTATGTTGAGGCCAGAGCTTGACCAGGATTGTCTTCCTCAATCACTCTCACCTTCCTTTCTGAGACAGGGCTTCTCTGTGCAGCTCCGGCTGTCCCGGAACTCACTCTGGGCTGGGATTACAGGTGTGTGTCACCATCGCCTGCCTACGTTCATCATCTTTCTTTATGAGGCAGGGTCTTCCACTGAACCTGGAGCTCACTGGTCTGGCTGGCTGGCTGGTGAGTTCCAGATGGTTCCAGCCTCTCCCGTGCTGAGCTGACAGACACTTTACTGGGGGCCGGGATCTGGCCTCAGGTCTTCATTCTTTGCAGTGTGCACTGTACTGAACGGAGTGAACCATTTCCCTGCCCTTCGCCTCAATTTTGAAGAGTCAGAGAATGCACATGGAAGGAGGCGGAAAAGAGGGGAACTCAGATGCAGAAGCAATTAAAATAAACATCTAATTCACCCTTCTCTCCTCACCATGAGGCTAGCTGGGACTGCTCTTTAGGTGGTAGCTCAAGAAACATGTTATAAGCTGGCCTGGAACTCTCAATCCTCCTGCCTCAGCCTTCTTAGTGCTGGGCTTGTATGTGTGCAAAGCCTAGTCACTTGGGATGTGACTTTTAAAAAAAAGCATTTGAGGGTTGGGGATTTAGCTCAGTGGTAGAGCGCTTGCCTAGCAAGCGCAAGGCCCTGGGTTCGGTCCACAGCTCTGGAAAAAAAAAAAAAAAAAGCATTTGTATTTATGTTTGGTCCTGGGGTAGTACTAAGGGCCTAGCGCTAGCTAAGTGTGTGCTATTATACTGATATATATCCCTGACCCAGAATAGGGACTTCCAACACTTGCGGCAGGACCTGAGGCTAACTGGCACAAATGGAAGCCCTCTTAGCTGCATCCGTACTGAAGATCCTGTATGTGTTTGGCTAACTAGACCATCACGACTGGGACATGGAATGCTGAGCTATCTTTAGTGCCCTTCCCGCAAGTGCTGGGGGGCCCCACCACACGGAGCAGGTACTCTCCCACTGAAACACAGCCCAGTCCCCGCTCCTTTCTACTGTGAGGCAGTTGTCCAGGAGGGCCTTGAACTCGCTCTGTAGCTGAGGCAGGCCTTGAATTTGTACTCCTCCTGCTCCAGAGTAGCTGAGATTACAGATCTGTGCCAGGAGGCCTGACATTTCAGTCCCTCTTAGAGCTATTTGCCATCATCTTCTGTGTCTGACCCTCCTTACTAGGATGGTCTCTCTCAGAGTGTTGTGAAGCCCAGCTGAGGCCTCTCTGCTCTGTTGCCTGATGCTCCTCGCCTAGGACTTTGTTTTGTTGTATGATTTTGAAGCTTCCATAAGATCGGGGACACAGCAACAGAACACTCCTAAGTGACACTGAGCAATTTCTATCATTTCCCTGGGAATAAGAACTCTTTGGGCCCTGAAGGGGCGAGTCTTATTCTGCCCAGATTCACCCTGTTGTGGAACAGAACTAGTACCACTTAAACCCAGTGGAAAGAATAAAGCTACTCTCTTAAACACTTTTCTGCCAAACAAACTAAATATATACGTAAAGGCCCTTGATATGTAAACAAGTCTCATAGTTAGCACTATTCCTCTTCCAACAGGAGAGTAAGAATGGCCAAACTACAGGCTCTAGAGAAATGACTCAGTGCTAAGAAAACACTTCCTTCTTACAGAGGCCCAGCACCTCATAGGGCAGCCCAGGCCCATCAGTAAGTCAAGGGACCTGAAGCCCTTATCTCGCGGAGCACCAGGCGCGCGGGCGCGCGCGCGCACACACACACACACACACACACACACACACACGTGCAGGCAAACCACTCATAACACGTAAAATAAGCCAATGCGTGTGTGTGTGTGTGTGTGTGGGCGGAACTGGGCAAACTGTATGAACAGGCAATGAAAAACAAAAACATAACAAAAGATGCTTAGACTGCTCAACCTCACAAACAGGCAGACAATAAAACCAGGCAGCATTCCGTGCACGCTTGGGCTATCACATCCCATATGAAGACTATCGACTAATGAATGGAAGCAGAACAGATGCATTCCTCAAGTGCAAGCGAGAACCTAGGAGAGGTGCTTTGACTTCCGGAAATCCTTACCGCTCAGCAATGAAATGCAGCAACACTGTAGTACCTCCTTTTCTTTTCTTTTTTTTTTTTTTAAATACAGGTTCCCAGTATCCCCTGAAGTGTCCTAGATTTTTCCTGCTTCTGTCACCCGAGCGCTGGGATTACAGGCATGCGCCACCATAGCCCCCACCTCCAGCAGACATCCTTTCAAACACCGGCCTCCTCGACCTGAGTTAGTACTTTCCCGGCAAGACCTCCGGGACCGCAGAGAATAAAACTTTGTGCGGAATCCTCAGGTGAAGAAGCCACGCCCACAATGTTTTGGACCCGAAAGTGTAAGTCGGTTTTGTGTGTGGCCACTCCCAACTGCTTCTGAAGGGTCGGTCAGTAGTGGCCACGGCCCGAAGCGGACGCACGGGCAAAGCCGAGGACGCGAAGAGGGAGAAGAGGGGCCCCGGCCTCGGCGCCTCCGTGCCAGGCCCCGCGGGGCGGACCGGGGCGGGAAGCACGTCGCACCGCAGCCCTGGCCGTCCTCCCGCGCCGAGGCCTGGCGGCTCGCAGCCGGTCTCCGCGCCCGCCGCTGCGCCCGGGGCGGGCGGGTCGCGGAGGAGGGCGCGGCTCCCACAACCGCTGGCCTCCGCCACCGGGAGCCGCAGCACGGCCGAGACGCCCGGCGCGCACGGAGCGGAGCGACATGGCGGCGGCTGCCCGTCCCCGCCGCGACCCCCCGGCCGCCGCGCCAGCCCCGCGAGTCGCCGCCGCCCGCTGCCACCCCCGCCTCGCTGGCCCGCCCGGCCCTCCTGGGACCCGGCCCGCTCCTCCCCCGCGCGGCTGCTCACCGCGCTGAGGCGGATCCCGCTGGGTGGCTGCGCCGCCATCTTGAGCGAGCTACAAAGCCAGGACCGGCCTCGGCCGCAACCCGACTGGGAGGTTGCTAGTCCGCCGTGGGGTTCGATGTCCCGCCCACTTCCGGGGCGGGCCGGCTATACGAGGCCCCGCCCATTCACTTCCGCCTCGGGCAAAGACAAACTGGGGCTGTAGGCCAAGAGGCTCGCCCCGCGGGGTCTGTCCTGCTGCGCGCTCGTGCCCCCCACCCCGGCGTAGGGCGCATGCGTGTGGCGGGCTGGCACGCGCTGCGTGCGGCCGGTCGCTGGACTTTGAAGAACCGCGCCAAGAGCGACGTGTGGAGAAGCTAGACAAACTCGGATGAGAATCGCACTGCAGTTCCCATCTTATGAAAGTCATATGTTTTATTTGTAAAAGTTCAAGTAATACAGAAGCATAAAATTTACCAAGTTCCTCTTTTGCAGATAAACAATTTAGTGCTCGCCGGGCCGTGGTGGCTCACGCCTTTAATCCCAGCACTCGGGAGGCAGAGACAGATGGATCTCTGTGAATTAGAGGCCAGCCTGGTCTACAAAGCGAGTCCAGGACAGCCAGGGCTACACAGTGGAACCCTGTCTCAAAAAATGGAAATAACAATTTAATGCTTTTTATTCCGGACCCACGCTGTCTAGTACTAAACGCTGTTTGAAGTGTGAGAGCCTCTCCTTTCCTACCCTTTGACTTGTGTTTCCCCCCTGCCCCTCGACCCGCCCCCCCCCCCCCCCCCCCCCCCCCCCCCACTCCCCCCCCCCCCCACCCCCCCCCCCCCCCGCTCGCTCGCGTGCTCTCTCTCTTTCTGTTGTTGCTTTGTTTTGTTTTTCCAGATAGGGTCTCTCTGTGTAGCCTTGGCTGTCCTGGACTCACTTTGTACACCAGGCTCACAGTGATCGGCCTGCCTCTGCCTCTGGAGTGCTGGGATTAAAAGCATGCACCATCACGCCCTACACACACACACACACACACACACACACGCACACACACACACACACACACACACACACACCAACACCCTGGCTAAATGTACATCTGTGTATCACGTGTGCGGTGCCTGAAGAGACCAGAAGAAACCATTATCTGTCCTGGTACTGGAGTGACAGACGATTTGTCAGCTGCTGTGTCCTCCAGAAGAGCAGCCAGCGGCCTTCACTACAGAGCACCTCTACTCATGAGTTCTATTCCTTTTAAGACTGTAACAAACCTGATGACCTAAGTTGTGCCCCAAGACCCACAGAGTGGGAGGGAAGAACTGACTTGCAGTGGTTTGAACGACCACAGCTTAGGTTCCTATATTTGAACGCTAGATTTCCAGTTGGTGGAACTGTTTGGGAAACATTAGAGGATGTGGCCTCGTTGGAAGTGCGTCACAGGGGCGTGGCCTCATTGGAAGTGTGTCACAGGGGTGTGGCCTCATTGGAAGGATGTCACAGGGGTGTAGCCTCATTGGAAGTGTGTTACAGGGGCGTGGCCTCATTGGAAGTGTGTTACAGGGGCGTGGCCTCATTGGAAGGATGTCACGGGGGGCGGGTAGTGGGTGAGAGTGTATCATTTCCCACTTAGCTCCATTTCTCTGCCTCGTGCGTGTGCCGTGCCTGCCTGTTGTCATGTTCCCTGTCACGATGGTCATGCATTTGTTGGGTCAACAGCGAGCCAGTCAGCATGGGGAAAGACGGAAGTCCTGATCAACACAACTCAGAGGCTGGTGTTGGCTCAAACCTCCAGTGTCTGCCACCAGGCAGTTTATTTTAAACCAGTTAAGCACAGCACAGTTTTAGAAAAAAGTTTCCTGGTGACAATTAATTAACTCAGTGCCATGTGAGGCTTAAGGCATGACTACATCGAAACTCTTTTAAAAGTACATGTGACCTCGTCTATAAAGATGAGTTCTGTTGACTGAAAAAAAGGCGCTCACGATAAGAGTCTAGGGAGAAGAACTGAGATAAACATGAGAGTCCAGCAGATTACCACATCCACTCCCGGCCTTCTGTCAGAGACTGAAGGGACGGCCCTGCCTGCCTGACATTCCTGGTGTCCCTAGTACACACCTGTGAGAGCAAGGACTTCATACCCTCCACATGAACCCACCCTGAGCTGTAAGCCACAAATTAAATGCTCTCTCTTAGAAGTTGTTTTAGTCATGGTGTCTTATCACAGCAATAAAAAAGGAACCAAGACAGGATTCTCGTAAGTTCTCGTCCTCTGATCTTCACGCGCACACATCATCGGGGCACATGGGAGCTAACACAAATACACGTAAAGTCTTTTTTTCCTTCACAATATGACCGTCTCTCTCTCTCTTCTCCTTCCCTCTTTGCTCAGCAGCTGCCAAGACTTATGGTTTGCCTGCACTGCTCTTCAACTCTCGTAAAATGCTCTCCAAAGTTCCTTCTAAGATCAAGCCGGGTGTGTTGGTGCACTCGGGAGGCAGAGGCAGGTGGATCGCTGTGAATTCGAGGCCAGCTTGGTCTACAAAGCAAATCCAGGACAGCCAAGGGGAACACAGAGAAACTCTGTCTTGAAAAACAAAAAACAAAATAAATAAAGTTCCTTCTAAGGCCGTTTTAAAATTCTTTCACTAACAGTCTATGAACCCATGAAAGGAAACCCCGAATTTCCTGATAACAAGAGTAAGGACTCCTCCAATGAACTTACTCAGCCTGCTTAAACAGAAACACCCTGAAGAGTTATCTCCAGGGGTGTGAGTCAGCCCGAACACACAGTGACTGCAGAGTCCCACTCTATCACGGCTGATGAGTTCACGGAAGCTGCAACACAGAGTCTCACGGTTGCCCTTCCACTTTCATGTCTACTGCCATCTCCCAAGATCACTCACAGCAGAAAGTGGGGAGAGGCAGGAAGAAGTAAAGGCTGGCATCTCTAGTGATGCTGGCCTGTCTGCTTTTCCACTGGGGAGTGCCAAACAACTCCATTTCCCCGCTCTAGCCCTGGTTATCACTGCATGGTTTCCTTCGCTGAGTCTCCATGGCTCTTTACTTCAGGACTGGTTTATGTCCAGTGGATAAAGCCGTATTCCAGCACTGTCCTGTAAGTATGGGTCCAAGTTGATGGGCCTCATTTTGTGTAATCTTTAGGCTGGTGGACATTTGGGTTGGCTACTGAATAATTCTGCCATTAATGGGTGTGGGTGTGCAAATATCCTTGAGACCCTGTTTCTCTTTTGTTTCTTTCTTTCTTCCTTTTCTTTCCTTTTTTTTTTTTTAAGATCATATATCAAGCCGGGCATGGTGGCACATGCCTTTAATGCCAGCTCTCAGAGGCAGAGGCAAGCAGATCTCTGTGAGTTTGAGGACAACCTAATCTACAAAGCAAGTCCAGGACAACCAGGACTACAAGAGAAACCCTTTCTTGAAAAAACAAACAAACAACAACAACAAAAATCATATCTCACTATGTAGCCAAGACTAGCTTTTAAATCTTAATCCTCCTGCCTCAGCTTCCCGAGGGCTCCAGCTAGAGGTGTGTGCCAACTTGCTTGGCCTCTAGTTCTTTGAGGTATATAATTTAAAGTGCTAAAGCCAGGGATGGGGGTGGGGATGAGGGAGTGGGGGGGGCTTGGAGGGGGGAGTGGGAGGGGGATGGCACATACCTTTAACCCCAGCACTCAGTAGGCAGAGGCAGGTGGATCGCTGTGAGTTCGAGGCCAGCCTGGTCTACAAAGCGAGTCCAGGACAGCCAAAGCTACACAGAGAGACCCTGTCTAGAAAAACCAAAACCAAACAAACAAGCAATAAAGTGCTATAGTGTACATGTAGCCTGTTTCCTTTCCCCCACAGTTCATATACACATGTCAGTGTTTAGACAGTGAGACTCTTCTGACAAGGAACCCCTGGTATAGGAAGGTCAGCAGCCAAGCACAGTTGCGCCTCTGTAGCTTCTTCTTTGTTTGCACAGAGCCATCACTTCTCTAGTGAATTGCTCTGAAAACCAGTGTTTCCGCTGGTGTGGCCCAGGAAGCCCTGCAGACGCGCATCCTCGTGCGGCCACTGCCCCATGAAGATGCCATGGGTTCAGCAGGAATAAAAATGTGCGCTTCCTTTGGGAGATGTTACTGAGAGGCAGCGAGCAGGACAAAGGGGCAAATGACTCAATGACAGCATAGGCTGTAATTTAGGAAAAGGCTGCAGGTGGGCTGTCCAGTCCAAGACACTGCCTGCCATCCGCCAAACACACTGGTGTCACCGAGCCAGAAAGGAGGAAAGGGGAGTGAAAAGGCTCCCTTTTTGTCCAGTGGCTAGCATGGCTGGGGCAGCTAGGGAAGGTAAAAAAATTCTCATGGCTGGCCATCACTGGGGGTCCAAAGGACAAGAACCCAGAAAAACAGTAGTTCTGGGAACTAAGTTAGCTTAGCTACAGGAGCTAAATGGAGGTGTAGGGACCAAATCAACGCCATTTTGTGTTCAAGGCCTGAGCATTTTGTGTCAGGGCTTGAGAACCTGACACCCCAGCCCCACCCCACCCCACCCCTGTAACCTGGAGTTCCTCATACACAGCTAGCAAAGCTAGCAACTGTTCCTATGAGCTTGCACTCAGTGCCAACCAATCAGAGCCACAGATCACCACAACCAGAACATGCAAAAAATTCCCTCCTGTGGTCTGGCCCTGGTCCCCTGCCTTAGCCCTGGTCCCCCCAGCCAATCAGCTTAAAGAGCTACTTTTCTGTACCCCTCTAACCAATCAGGTCACAGCAAGGCTTGGAAATGGCTTGGAACCCGCCCCCCTCCACCTGCAGTTTTTTCATTTAAAAGACCTGTTCCCCTAGCGCTAGGGGCCACCATCTTCCCTGCTTAGGGTTAGGGTTAGGCTTGAAGGTCCAGGCTCTGAACTTGATTAATAAATGAGACCATGTGTGATTTGCATTCGACTGATTCCTAGTGGTCTTTGGGAGTTTCACGGCTGAGTTGGGCATTACAGAGGAGCTTTACAAAATGTGACAGGGCAAGGCAGCACAGAGGTTCCTCTGTCTTGTATTCCTGGTGAGGCCATCTCAGGTTAACTAGAATTTTTTCTCCCTGATGGAGAATCCTGTGGGAAATTACCCAGCACCGTTCTAGGAACCCAAGGTCAGGGTGCCCTAGCTAACTTTTCTTACCTTCTGTCAGATTGTTTGCTTATGTGAAGCCTCCTCTGCAGCTGCCACTTGATATGCCAGGGATTGCTTTCTGCCTCAAAACCCCCACCACGCTCTAGCTGCTCAGTGCTAGGATTCCTGAAAGCCGCCTGGACTAAGGAGTTTGAGTTGGCCATCTGCTGTGCCTGAGTGTTCATCTCTGGTGGGCTCCCTGTAACAAAAGCGGTGTGGCCATGTCTGACACAGGAAAACTGTATCAGATCATAGGCAACCATGATGTGGCCCTGAAGAGAGAGACAGTCCCTTCAGTTCCAAGCATAAGGGAAATTTATTTCTTTTATGTGTGTGTGTTTTGAGAGAGAGAGAGAGAGAGAGAGAGAGAGAGAGAGAGAGAGAGAGAGGACTAAACTAGACTTATTCTCAGCTACAAGATGGAGAGAGAAAGCTCTCTAGTCTTTTGGGAAAGCTATAAGCCTTTTGCTTAACACGTTTCTGTCCTAGGGGGAATTGTGGCCTGATTTCTTGAGGCCTTCAGGAGGTTCTCTTAAATGATAGCCAGAAGATCTGTAGCCTGCCAGTCACTTGGTCTCAATCAAGCCTTCTGAAGAAGATGGACAGCCCTGTGTGGATTTTTTTCTTTGTTTGTTTGCTTGCTTGTTTTTTTTTTTTTTTTTTTTTTTCCAGACAAGGTCTCTCTTTGTAGTCTTGGCTGTCCTAGACTTTCTTTGTAGACTAGGCTGGCCACGAACTAACTCACAGCTATCAACCTGCCTCTGCCTCTGGAGTGCTGGGATTAAAGGCATGAATCACTGTGTGTTTTAACCCTTCACTCTCAGGTGAGTCTTGGGCCCACACAAATACAACAACCACTGCTAGGCATAACTGCCTTGCGATACCAGAAGAACTAAAATTGGATTTCAGGGTTACTGGGGCAAAGGTTAAGAAATAAGGAGCCGGGCGTGGTGGCGCACGCCTTTAATCCCAGCACTCAGGAGGCAGAGGCAGGTGGATCACTGTGAGTTCGAGGCCAGCCTGGTCTACAAAGTGAGTCCAGGATGGCCAAGGCTGCACAGAGAAACCCTGTCTCGAAAAACCAAAAAAAAAAAAAAAAAAAAGAAAGAAAGAAGCCTACAGGAGACAATCTGGCCAGCTGCCAAGAAGAGCCCCACCAGAGATAGCGTTGTCTAGTGACTGACCCGAAGGGTCCCACCGGAGATAGAGTTGATAAGAGAGTGGGTTTTAGGGCCACATTCCTTCCTGCTCACTGGAGATAGGGTAACTAAGAAACCAGACCCTTCCCTGGACCAGTTAGTGAGCAAAGAGAACAAAGAAAGCTAAGCCATGGCGGTCTTGGCGCCTTTTTCTGTAGCCTGTCACCTTTATAGACATTAGACCTCTTGATGTCACTCAACCAATAGGCGCTTGCCAGGCTCGAACTCCCTGCTTTGGGTCACTGGGAGGGATAGGAACCTATAAATTTACCCTCAGCTCAGTGTTCGGGGCTCTTTCTGGATACCACTGCTTTGGTGACCGTCAGGGCCCGGCTGGAGCTGAAAAAAAAAATTAAAAGGTCCTCGTGTGTATTGCATTGGTATCGAGTCCTAGTGGTCTTTTTTGGGGGATCTCGCGATCTGGGTACAGCAGCCTATGCGTCGTTATGTGTGTAGGACATGTGTGAATGCAGACATGTGTGCCATGGACCCACATGGGGAGGCCAGGGACAACCCTTGGGACTTGGCTCTCTCCTTCTGCTTCAGAAGATGATTATCAGGCTTCTGTGGCAAGCACTACCCACCGAGCCATCTCTCCAGCCCCCGACTGAACAAGTCTAGAAGTGGTGGTGGTCATTCAGTTCCAGAGATGGCGAACTGATAGGACCTCACAGGGCTGGAGCAGGGCCTTCTTTAAGGGGAGTCGGGGGAGTTGTGCCCTCATGGCAGGTGCTGGGGTTATTTAGCCTTGTTTGGTGAGTTCAGGGCCCTGTAAGTGGGTCTTAGGTACAGTGGTCACTTTGTCCAGTGTTTTTCCCCTTGGTCCAGACCATCTTGTCTTTGTCCCCAAACCTCTGACCTAGCAGGCAGTCCTGGCCATTTTTGGTTTAGAGTTTTAACAGAATTGTGAACTGTTGTATCTGGCAGGAATCCGGAGTGAATGACACCTAAGCCGTGAAGTAGCCTTTTGTCAGTGACTGTCATCTGAGACTTTATGGGGCTGCTCCTGCTAAGGTTTCTCTGGGTCTTTCAAGATAGCCCCTAGGTCAGATAAGAGGCTTTAGAATGTGGAAATTGACTTGTTAAAGTTTCCTTTTGTGTAACAATAAAAAGTTCTAGGAAGCTGTGGGGGGTGGGGTGGGGGGGGTTGGTGGGGTTGAGGGGGGCGGTCCTTCAGAGGCTGAGCCTCCAGCTGCTGAGAAGCCTGAATTCATCCTGTGGTGGCTCTTACCTTATCCAATCATCCAGCGAAACCTGGAAAATGCAGGAACTGTCCCACCCATCAGGCAGGATGTCTTAACTGACCTACCCTGAAATCACAAAGTGGGTTCTGATGTCATTGAAGGAAAGCTGAGCAGCAGCGTAGATGAGCCTGCCAGTGAGAGTGAGAAAAAGCAGGCAAAAAAGCAAACGCTGCTGTCTGTGCCCTTTCATGTGGGCTGCCACCAGAAGGCGCGGCCCAGATTTAGTTAGGGTGCGTGTTCTCACCTCAATGAGCTAAGATGCAAATCCTCACAGCTGGCCCTGCTGCTTGGGTTTTGGTTGATTCTAGATGAGGTCTAGTTGGTGACATCAGCCATTACACACAGCACGAGATCTGCATTGTTTACCAATCTGAGAGCATGACTACACACTTATAACACGAACATCTTAATGAGTCTAGTAAGGTCCAGTTGCACCTCGGAGAAGCATGGGTGGAGACTGGGCGTGGTGGTGCATGCCTTTAGTCGCAGCCCTGGGAAGGCAGAGGCTGTGAGTTCGAGGCCAGCCTGGTCTACAAATCGAGTCCAGAACAGTCAGGGCTACAAGCAAAGGAATGGGTAGACCCTGCTGGTGTGGTTTATAAGAAGCCACCTGCACTTGACCCAGGGTAAGTTATAATCTGAATCCAAAGGGCACATTTGTACTTGACCATGTTACAAGTCAGTTCACCAGAGAAAATGGCTGGTGTTAGTGACAGTCGTTAAGATCAGAAGTGGGGCTTAACTGTGGGACTGGTTTCAATCCCTGCAACCTATGGGTGTTATCACCAAAAATAGAGACAAAACAGATCTGATATGGAGAGATTTTTTTAAGGGTCTGAAAATTGCTGAAAGAAGGTCCCAGACTTAAATAATATGTAAAAACAAAGTTTATTCTGCAGAAAAAGCCTGCATACAGGGGTCAGCCAACCATATAAAATGGCAGCCACCCCAGTCAAAGGTGCACAGACCTTTTTTTAGGGAACTAGGGGCCTTCTAAGAGGGTATGCAATCTTCTGATTTGAGTGACTGGTCACTCGAGTTATAATCCAGAGGCATTAGGCATATATGGTCATATTAGCAGCTGATTGACTCAGATCTTTCCCGGCGGGGTCTTTCTGGGACCAGTGGGTGGCTTCTGTCACCAACCTTTTAACAATGTCCAACCTTCTCAATTTATAGTGTATGGATGAGGTGGGGTGGGGGTGGGGTGCACAGGGAGACTGAGAGGAAGACAGGGAGACAGAGAGGGAGGGAGGGAGAAAAAGAGAGATGGAGGGAGAGAGAGGGGGAGGGAGAGAGGGAGGGAGAAATGGAGAGAGAGAGGTGGGTTGGTTGTTGGTCCTTTGGGGTTTTTGTTTGTTTGTTTCGAGATAGGGTTTCTCCTGTAGTCTTGGCTGTCCTAGACATACTTTGTAGAGCAGGGTGGGGGTTGGTCCTTTTTATATCTGGTGCACAGCTGAAGTACATCTGGCACACACACATGTCCACCATGTCAGAGGTTGCTAAGCAACCTGGAGGCAGGTTAGTGAGGCTGCCAAGTGCTAACAATGGAGGCTTGGGGTCCAGGCACAGCCGGCCCTGTTGACCTGTCAGGCTGAGGGTGGTTAAGGAACTGGTTTCACTTTTCTAGCATCCTGAACACCGAGAGGCTGGCTTCTGCTGACTCCAGGACCTTTGTCCCTGAGGTTATTAAAGGAATTCCTGGGGAAACTGGAGTTGCAGGCATTGCCACCTTGGGGAGCTGATATTTTGGAGGTACCAAGATGGGTCAGTTTGGGCCAATGGATGTTTTTTTTTTCTTTTCTTTTTTTGTTTGTTTGTTTGTTTGTTTGTTTTGGTTTTCGAGACAGGGTTTCTCTGTGTAGCCTTGGCCATCCTGGACTCACTTTGTAGACCAGGCTGGCCTCGAACTCACAGTGATCCGCCTGCCTCTGCCTCCCTAGTGCTGGGATTAAAGGTGTGTGCCACCACGCCCGGCCTGGTTTTTTTGGTTTTTTTTTTTTGTTTTTCTTTTCTGGGACTATAAAGGGATCACTGCACTCCTAAGCAGACTTGGTTTCACAACCACACTGAGCATATGGCTCCTGGCAGCTCAGGGAGCTGTCACCCAGGCAGGCACCATATTGCCGGCTCCATTTCCTCCCTGGGAAGCCGGCAGCCCCAGGGACATGCTTATTCTCTAGGTAAGCAAACCATCCTCCCCACCCCACCCCATCCCATCCCCCATCGGCCTCTGCCTGGAGGCTGGGTTCGATCTAAGAGGGTAAACTGGGCATGAGTCCTGGTCTTTAATTCCCATACCCAAGGGATTATACCACAATTACAGGGCCCAGTCTTTATCTTCAGGGATCTTCCCGTTTGTTTTTTGTTTGTTGTTTTTCTGAGACAGGGTTTCTCTGTTTAGCCTTGGCTGTCCTGGGTTTGCTTTGTAGACCAGGCTGGACCTGCTTGCCTCTGCCTCCCTCGACATTAAAGGCCTGTGCCATCATGCGTGGCTAGCCATCTGCTATTGTCCTCTGCAGCCTCCTTCAGCTAGGTGTGGTAGATCCCTGGGGTGACACTGGTGACATTCACTACTGTGGGAGTGATGACCACAGGGTATAGATCTTTCCAGAGTATGGGTCAGGGTCCTCTTTACCCATACAAGGTCTCCAGGCAGTACCTTGTGTGCAGGCTCAGATACAGAAGACCACTGTCAGAGCCCTGGAGGAGAGGCAATCCAAATCTAGAAATGAACTCTTGGAGGGGTGTCTTGGTGACCATTGGGGCTGTGTCTGTTTTGATAGGACAGGCTTCCATCTATTCAGAGAAGGTACACTGAAAACTAACAAATACTATATA